>NW_028230632.1:0-55058 GCF_043228905.1 Azolla caroliniana
CTGCAGGGTGGAGCCACCATCTGATATCAAATCGGCGATATCATTTCATCATACCGTCGCCACAGATAGGAGACAGACCTCTGGGATCCATATCTGCATCAGAGGTCAGTGGCAGGGTTTGCCCAATCTGCCATGAACCCGTCCATCCTTCTGCTTCTTGCTGTTCATCGTGCACAGTGGAAGCTGTATCGGAGAGCATACTCGACCTCAAGACTCATCTTCTCCATGGAGTTCTCCATTGCAATGGCTTCGGCCATCTTCTCTGTGTAAATGGGCGGGAGAATGGATCAGAATACGTATCAGGAAGAGAAATAGTGGACCTGTGGGATCGTATATGCGCCATGCTTCGTGCAAGGTACAGTCAGACGTGTATTTATGTATCTGTAATTACTGTGCTAATTAGTTAATAAACGAAAATCTTACAGACCTTACGACAGAATGGGCTAGCGAACTGCGTACTGCTGGATTATTTAATCATTTATAGCTTATGATAGATAACTCGACATACATTATTTTCTTGAGGACTGTAATTTGCATCTGCCAGTTGCAGGAAATATATCTAATGACGTTCTGGAGTACTTAAGAATGGGCCCTTTAATCCTGTGAAATAATTATCCATAAAAAGATAATCTTGAATAATAGTTTCATCGGTGACACTAATCTGAAACAGTTTCCTGATCATATAATTTAGCGGTTATGAATATCTGAATAATGTCCAGAGGAGCCGAATCAAAGCCTTCCGCTAAAATAAGGACAGGACCCTTTTTCATATTAGCAAGCAAGTACTCGTTTGTTGAGGGGGGGGGGCGTCCTGTATCGACAATACTGTAACATCAGTATTACCCAACAAATATTGCATTTCGCTAGATAATGGTTGGATGGATCAGAAATGATTTGATAGAATATAAAGAGAATCGGAGTTGAAAGGGATGGATTTAAAAAATAAGCTGGAGTTGGATTGGAAGGGATATTAATGGAGTGGATTAAAAAAGTATGGTTAAAAACTGATTGAACTGGATTGGATTTGCAATTGAATGGAATCGAATGGAATTGAATTGAATCGTTGGATGGCAGGAAGGTGAGCGTGGAGGACGTGACGAAGAAGAAAGAATTGGAGCTTCGGCTGCTGCATTGTGTGGCTTATGGGCAGTCGTGGTTTGGCAGGTGGGGATACAGGTTCGGCCATGGTAGCTTCGGGATCACGGAGCAGGTATATGGGAAGGCCATCGAAGCGATCCGAGGCATGCCTCTCAGCGTCATGCTTCAGCACTTCCATGGCTTGGGTTCGGATCAAGACACCATAGCCATTATCGTCTCTCGTTACCAGCGCCTCGCTCTCATCACTTCCACGTCTTCTTCGTCTCCACCTCCTCCTCCTCCTTCTTCTTCTTCGTTGCAGACTGTCGGTGACCTCATCCGTTTTATGATCGAAACCAAAGCCAAATTACCCAAGCTTGAGTGCAGCTTTAATGGCAATCGACCTCAATCAGACCATCGTCTGCAACCAAGGCATGCTGCAGATCAACAACTTCGCAGAAGTAATAACAGTACCACAGGTAGATTCATTAACGGAGCTGGCAAAGAAAACAACGTTACTGGGTCTGCCTCTTCCTCTTCTTCGTTGAATTCGTCTTCTTCTTTAAATTCTTCTTCTTCTTGGAATTCTTCCAATTCTTCCTCTTCGAATTCTTCCAGTTCGAATTCATCTACAGGTTATCTAGATAACATTAACATGCCTAGCTGTAGATGGTCTACGAAGCGATTAGAGCTCGCAACGCAGGTGATCGTTGAAGCTTTGAAGAATTGTGAGAAGAAATGGATGCCAAGACAAGACGTCCGAGACGCTGCAAGGGTTTATATTGGCGACACAGGTCTTCTCGATTTTGTTCTCAAATCGTTGGGAAATCGAACTGTGGGGAATTATACAGTCCGCAGAGCAGTGAATCCTCTCACCAAAGTGCTTGAATACAGCCTCGAAGACACTAACTTAAGCTCTACCATGGCTAGAAGCTCCGATAGTACAGGTGGGATATTACTGTCGAATAGTTCCAACACGTTGACGAACTGTGACTTCTCTGAAGTGAAAGATCATCAGAAGAACGGGACTTCGAAAGGATCGCCAGACATGAGTACAGAATTATTAAGCTTGGAGTATCAAATCGGAAGAACGGATGTGCAGAAGGATATATGTTATCTGTACAGGCATGTATTGGAAAGCTATAAACCTGCTAAAAGATCCACCAAGGTCTCTCATGCTCTCAAAGCCATACCCACAGCTTCAAGGATTATCCTAGACACTAAACAGATGATGAAGGATTACAGGGGTGAAGTTTCAAGGAAATGTAGTTACAGTAACAGTACACTAGATTGGGGTATGGATGATGATGATGAAATGCTGAGAGTTATGTGCACTGTGGAATTGAGAGAAGAAGCGGAGTTAGCTGAGTATGCGGAATTGGAAGAGGTTTGCGATCCGATGGATCCCGCCGATTTGATGGGTTTGATTCAGATCAATGGATCTTCGACTGCTGATCGAGCAGAAATTATGGGGACTTGTGATGGTGATGGTGATGGTGATGGTGGCGATGGTGAAGCAGGGTTATTTGATGAGGTTTTAGAGGTACTGCTGGGCGATGGTAATGAGATTGATGAGGTTCTAAATATAAACGGAACCAATAATAGCGTCAATGATAGAATGAGCAAGGAGAATGTGGATGATGATGATGATGATGATCATCATCATCGTGGAAGCAATATGAGTGGATCAAATATGAGCAAGTCTAGCATGAATACTACTAACCAAAGAGTAATCACCAACAATATTGGGATTGGTAATATGAATGGAGTGACTACTACAAGTAGTGGCAGTGCAGGAATGATAAATAGCAGAGATTACAAACCTAATCATATCGATGGTGATCATGACATTAGCGTTAACGGTATGGGTATGGGTAGTAGGACCGTAACGAAGACGAAGAGGAGACGTCCGAACCCGCCCCCGGAATTGGTGGTTCTCCCTCCCCACGCGACCGTCGGAGAGCTGAAGAGGGAGGCGGAGTGGGCATTCCGAGACACCTACTTTGCAATGCGTGGCTTCAAGATCGAGTCCATCCCTTCTCTACCGGGTGTCGACGATGACGACCTCCTGTTCGGGAACATCGAATCGGGCTCTCACATTGTCATCCGAGGCACCTCGAGCCTAGAACATGAGATCCTAGAGAGCTGTACCACCTCTAGTGGTACCAATGGTGCCATCCCTAATGCCTTGGATATGGTTCGCGTCAAGAAGCATGTTGTGATGATGATGAACGAGTTTCGGTTCGAAGGCGGTAGCGATAGCTGGGTTGTGGACTGCCCGTGTGGCGCGCAGGATGATGACGGGGAGCGGATGATAGCATGTGATGTGTGTGAGGTCTGGCAACACACGAGGTGCGGGGGGATCGCCGATTCCGACGCGATACCCCTACGATTCCTCTGCAACAAATGCTCCATTGGCTTCTTCTAAATTATGATCCCCTTGTTGTGTAATACACCTTTTTAGTTGTAATTCAAATCCATCACCATGTTGTGCCTAGCATGTACGCTGCTAAATTAGAAGAAGTGGAAAATGCAATTGGCCCTTAGAGCCTTAGCATCCATGTAATTGCCATGAATTAGTCTAGCTTCTATCTTTTAAAACTTACAAATTAATTAGATCGGTAGTAACTGAGACCTTCAATTAGTTAGAATCTTAATGAATGTATGATCACCCACCCCCACTCACACTCAAGTTGCTTCACAGCGCTTGTACTACTAGTAATTAAAGCTGAACTACGCTTTTAGGTAAACCCTCTTGTTGTATGGTCTTAGTGCTTCTTCTAATATATACTAACTATTATTCTACATGGCTTTGTTTCGCTATAATTTGGCTTTTATTGCATGCCTGTCAAAATCGATTATGTAAATGCATCCATACCACAGACTACAGGTGAAGTATTGGCCAATCCGACCAAATAATGACATTTATATATCGTACACTATACATTTATGCATTCATTATGCACATGGAATGCAATATATATATATATATCTGATGATTTAGCAGCTCCCATGTATCCCCTCGGTCGTTCTTCTCAAACCTTGCTGAATCAATGGATTCTATGTAACACTTCATACCCAAATATTATTGATGCATGATTGGCATAATGGTTACTGTAGTTTACCAACCAAACCAATCAAGATTATAAGTACCACACTAGAACGGGGCTCTTTTCTAGCATTCCGTTTGCAGTACTTTTACTTATTATGTTTTATGCCATTACATAGGGGTACCACTACATAGGGGTACTGTAAGAAAAACTGAAAAAGAAAACAAAATCAAAAGGGCGGCAAATCAGAAAAGAGAGTGAACACAACAAGCGTTAGAAAAATACGTTAGAAAATGTAATAGGGTATTTTTTGTATTTTCATTCCCATATTTTTAATTAGCTAAACTTTAAGGGAAAAGAAAACAATTTCATCTCGTCGTTGTGCGTGGGTGTGAAATTTTATTATTATTATTTTTTGTTTTTTAAAGATATCCTGTCATTATGTCATTAGTATAAACAATTTACAAGATTTTAAACCTCTATGTGGTTGGCGGGGGAAACAACCATTTCGGCGGCTGAAAATGCCAATAAGGAGTGCCATAATTGGATGTCAAGAATGGAGTAGTTGTGCCTGGGTGTGAATTGTATTTTTGATGCCCCATTTTCCCAACAAGTGGTACCAAGAGCCGAGGCTAATATGTTTCGTAAGATTAGAATATGGATGAATCCTTTGGTGGGATGCTTAAGTTAACTGCACCCAATTATTCAATAAGGAAGTCTAAAACAATGGATTTGTTATTATGCAAGGATTTGTTGTTGTCGGTACAATGTGGTACGACAAAACCAAAAGGTATAGGTATAGGGACTTCGGAAGTCGTGCATTTAAAAACAATAACACATATATGATGTTTAATTGATATGAGTTTATATAATAGCTTTGATGATGAAACCAAAGTTGATGTTTTGTGGAAGAAATTTGGGGGTATGTTTAAAACTAAGAATGCATTAAACAAAGTATTTGTATTCAAAAATATAATAAGATTAAGATATCACGATGACTCTAGTATGGCAGAGCACCTAAATGTATTTCAAGGGTTGATCAATCAAATCCCTATGAAAGAAATTGTGGAAAGAAGCGAGACCAAAAGAATGAAACAATAAGAAACATGACCTTACAACAGCCACATGCGATGGTGAAATTATCATTATTCGTAATGATGTTTGTGTCGGTTTATCATGCTAACAAACTAATTGAATTATTCACTAAAGAGCCTCGTATGATATTAGCCCATATCGGCAGATGTTTACAACATATGTTGGTGGTAATTTTGGTAGAGTCAAAATGTCCAACAAGGATGTGACAGAGGTTGTTGGCATAGAGAATGTCAATTTGGTGATAGACATAGGTTCAGAACTTGTATTGAAGGATGTTAGACAATTTCTGGATGTTCAATTGAGATTTATCATTTCTGTAGGCAAGCTTGATAATGAGGGCCATTCAAATTACTTTGGTGAAGGAAGATGGAAGTTCACCAAGCTTGATGACAAGCTTGTGTTCACACTTGGCCATAAGACTTATATGACCCAGTGAATAAAACGCTTACTAGAAGTAGGGATGTAGTATTGCTTGAGGATCAGACTTTACAAGATCCAAAGCTGGGTGAAATACCGGATTTCAAAATACCATTAAATCCGCAAATAGAGAATGATAAACCGGCAATTTGTAACTAATATCACAATTTGGTATATTTAGACGGCTCGATATTTTAAGGTATTTCAAAATGTGACTAAAGAAAGACATTTTGGCGGTTAGAATTTAGAAAATGAACCCATTACTGAAAGGCACATCTTTTATGTATAACCTTAGGGTGTTTCTTAATACTAATGTAGTATTTGTTCTTGAAAAAAAAGAATTACCAGATTTCTCCTGATTTTTTAATCACTGCACATTCAACAATCACCCTAGATATTTAGGGTCACACGGGAGATGTAGAGGAGTATAATGATGTAGTTGATGATGATGAGCAAAATCATGATCATCGTATTCCAATTGACCGTGTTGATAGCATTGGACAGTAGTTCCACCACAAGAGGAAGACGTTAGAAAGTCTATGAGACAAAGACAAGCTTCTACTAGACGTAGTCCACATGAATATGTGATGCTCACAGATGGGGTAGAGCCAGGAAGCTCTAGAGAAGCAATGGCACATGATCAAAAAAGGAAATGTTTTGAGGCCATAACTAATGAGATGAATTCCTTGTAAGATAATCATACCTTTGACTTGCCCCAAGTCTTCCCATTGGCACAACCCTCAATTCATTAACTGTATCGGTCTCACATGACCTCAATCTTGTCCCATATATCAAGTATCAATGTCCTCTGGATGCTCATCTCCTCTCTCTTTGCTATTTTCTCATTATTACCTGCTTTTGTTTTTTCTGTATTGTTGTCTTACCACTTTCTCTTTGATAAAGGGCAAGAGAGTGTTGAAAAACACATGGGTTTACAAGCTCAAGATTAAGGAACATTGCTCACAACCAAGATACAAGGCAAGATTGGTTGTGAAGGGCTTCAATTTAAAAAAAGGGTGTTGATTTTGAGGAGATTTTTCCACCAATGTTTAAGATGTCTTCAATCAAAATTTACTTGGGATTGCATCCAATCTCAATTTAGAAATTGAACAACTTGACGTAGAGATCGCCTTCCTTCTTGAGGGCTTTGGAATCAAAGGTAAGAAAACCTCATTTGTAGGTTAATTAGAAGAGTGTAAACGTAAGTGTTTGCGGAAGCGTAAAACAGAGAACAACAGAGAGAGAGAGACAGAGAGAGAGACAGAGACAGAGAGACACAGAGCGAGAGAGACAGAGAGAGCAAAACACAATTTCAAAATTATATCAAGACTCTGTACACACACTATGCTAAGTAGCACTATTTATACAAGTTCTCTTGGGACTGACAGAAGTACCATGTACTTCAATGCTCACGCGAGCATCTGACACTTACTACGAGACTATAGCTACCTAGTAGTCTATCCTATACTAGACTTCCGATTGGACTTCCGGTTACGGATTGCACCCGGCCTCCACTGCTTGCCGGTTCGGTTGCTCACCGTCATACCGATCCGTCTCGCTTACCGGCTCCGGCTTATTCAGCCGATCCGGCTCCGGTTGAGCTTGCCGCTCAACACTCCCCCTCAAGCTCAACCTGAGGTGGGGTCGTAGTGTCGACCTCTGTGGCAGTCGGTTCTTCCAACCGACTTCTCCTGGCGTCACTCCGCCTTGCTCGCGCTCCTCGTCCGGTCCGGTCCCGTTTGCCGCGACCCCTTTGGTTCTGCGCGCCTCGACCCTCTCGGTCGGCATGTCTGCTCAATAGGCCCATCTCAGCACTCACGTTGCTATGACTCCGGCGCTTGCCGATCCATCGGTTCTCCCACGATGGCATCGACTTCCGCTGTGTCTGTGTCCCCTTGGCCTTCAGTCGATCCAACTCATCCGGATCCATCTGTTGATCCGAGTCAGCTGTCTCCGACTCGTTCCAGCTCTTGTCCGAATCGGTACACTCCGATTCGACTTCCGGCTTCAGGCCTCTCATCACATCGGACCACTTCCGAGTCTTGGCCTTCTCCATGCTTCCCTCGGCTTCTTCAGCCGGTGAACCGAAATCGAATTCTTCATTCGACTCCGCATCATGGTCAGTACCGTCGTGATGACCTCCGCACAGCATGCACTTCTCTTCCTGAGTGCACAATTCTTCTTCACAGCCGCTTGCTCCGACCTGTTCGGATGTGTCGACTTCCTTCGTTGACTCGGCTTCCTTCATCTTCTTGTCTCCTCTTCTTCCGGCTCTCCTCTTACCGACGGGTGCAACAGTTTTTTGGCCTTTGGCCGTTTCGATAAAGACTTTGCCCTTGCTTCTCCCCCTCAAGTGCGGCACGTCGAGATGCTGAATACCAAGCATGTCGGTAAAGTGCTGCAACTTGTCCGATCCGAGCGGCTTGGTGAAGATGTCGGCAACTTGCCGATCTGTATGAACATACCGTAGGTCAACTTCACCGCTCAGGACCCGCTCACGCACGAAGTGGTAGTGCACCTCGATGTGCTTTGTGCGAGCATAGAACACAGGGTTCCTGGCGAGCTGTAGGCTGCTCATGTTATCACAGTAAATCGGGATCGGGGTTGGTACCTCGATCCGCAAGTCTCGCAGCAGTCGCCGAAGCCAAATGGCTTCACAAGTGGCAACGGTAGCGGCCCGGTACTCAGCCTCAATGCTTGACAAAACCACTGTGGGCTGCTTCTTGCTGCTCCACGCAACGGCCGCGCTACCTATGGAGAACATGTATCCGAAAGTGGAGCGGTGATCAGACGCATCGTCGGCCCAATCAGCATCTGTGTAACCGACAAGCTCTTCGGGTATACCTCGCCGGTATAGCAGTCCCCGGTCCTTAGTGCCGCTGACATACCGTAATATTCGTTGCGCGCACTGAAGGTGCTCCACGGTCGGCTTCTGCATGAACTGGCTTATCATGCCGACCGGATATTAGCTGATGTCGGGTCGGGTGATGGTTAAGTAGATTAGGCTTCCGACAACCTGTCGGAACCGTTTCTCATTGCAGGCCGGTTCAGAGTTGGGACGGAGCTTCTGGTTCCGGTCCAGGGGTGTGGAGACAGGTCGGCAATCCGTCATGCCGAACTTATACAGCATATTCAACACGTAATGTCGTTGTGAGAGCAATATGCCGTCGGGGGTCTGGATCACTTCAATCCCAAGAAAATAATGAAGGTCCCCCAAGTCCTTCATTTCGAATGCGTCCGACAACTGGGACTTGACGTGGTTGATTTCGGGAAGACCCGGTCCGGTGATGACTAAATCATCCACATACAAGAGTATACATACCGGACCGTCAGAGCCTTGCCGGATGAACAACGAAGAGTCCGACTTAGAGACAGCAAACCCTAGCTGACGCAACCGGTGCGTGATCTTCGCGTTCCAAGCTCGGGGGGCTTGCTTCAAGCCGTAAAGCGACTTCTTCCGTCGGCATACCGCCGATTTGTTCATCTCCGATTGAAATCCGGGGGGCTGAGTCATAAAGACTTCTTCTTCAAGCTCTCCTTGAAGGAAGGCGTTCTTCACATCCATCTGGTGAAGATGCCACCCCCTTGCCACAGCAACCGCCAGTACCACACGAACCGTCGTCATCTTCGTCACAGGAGCGAAGGTCTCGTCGTAGTCGATTCCGTGGGTCTGCGCATATCCCTTCGCCACTAACCAGGCTTTGTACCGGTTAACAGAACCGTCGGCGTTGTACTTGACCTTGTACACCCACTTGCATCCGATCGGTTTACAGTGACAGGGAGGATCAACTAGGTCCCAAGTTTCGTTGGCATCGAGTGCCCGCATTTCTTCGTCCAGAGCGGCACGCCAATTTGTGTCCTTTGCCGCTTCTGCGTAGCTCTCCGGCTCACGCACTTCTGTCACCTTAGTCATGTACGCATAATGATGCGCCATGTATTCATTGTACACGTACCGCACGACGGGATCCTTCTGACGGGTTGATCGGCGCAACGCACCGTCACCTGATTTGAGGCCCTTCTTGGCCAGTTCGGTCTTTGTTGCCGAAGATCTGCCTTTCTCCTTTCCGGAGTCGGATACGCACCGATCCGACTCATCTTTGCCGGTTTCGAATTCTGGCATCTTCCTCTTCCCCTTCTCTTTGCGCGTGAACCGTTTCCTCGGTTCCTTGCGCGGGGAGAGCACGGTAGAGTCTCCACACTTGCCATCTCTTCATCCGACTGGTCCAACCAACTCAGTCGCTCCTTCAGTCCACTCAACCGAAACGATTCCGGACTCTCATCTTGAGTCCCGGCTTCATCATCCTCTGCCAGGGCTGATTCAGGCTCACTCGCCTGATCTTCCAGCATTGGGTCGGGATCGGAAGTCGGAGTCGGTACGGAGTACCAGGATGCCGATTCGTCGAACTCGACATACCGGCTAACTCGGACTTCCTTCGTCCGGGGGTTATAGCACTTATACCCCTTTTGCTCTTGAGCATAGCCGACTAGGATGCATTTTTCCAATTCTGCATCTAGCTTTCTCCGCTTCTGGTCCGGCACATGCACATACGCTATGTTGCCGAATATCCGAAGGTGTCTTAAGTTCGGCTTTCGCCCGAAATACAGCTCATGAGCTGACACCTTGTCACCAATGCGGTTTTGTATGTAGACGACCGTCTGGACCGCCTCCGCCTAGTAGAACCGGGCCATGCTCTTCTCCTCCAACATTGCCCTTGCCGCTTCGACGAGTGTCCGATTCTTCCTTTCGGCCACACCGTTTTGCTCCGGTGTGTATCTGCAGCTGAACTCTCGCCGAATTCCCTTCTGCTGCAGATAACTAGTGAATTGGCCAGAAAAATATTCCTTTCCGCCATCCGACCAAAGGCATTTGATCTTCCTCTCCGATTCCTGTTCCACCATCTTCTAGAGGCTTCGGAAACAGTCGAAGACTTCGCTCTTCCGCTCAATGAGGTTGATCCAAGTATGTCGAGTACAGTCGTCGATGAAGGAGACGAAGTATCGGCTCCCGCCAAGGCTTACACTTTGTGCCGGTCCCCACACATCCGAATGGATGAGATCGAGCTTGTTATGGATCCGGTTCCGTTCGGTGGGGAATGGAAGCCGGTGTTGCTTCCCAAGTTGGCAGGCTTCACAAATTTCGGCTCTCCGGCCGCTGAACTTCGGCAAACCGAAAACGACTTGTTTCGTTTGCAGGTCTTGAAGCCTCCAGTAGTTGACGTGGCCTATCCGCTTGTGCCACAGGTTGATGTCCGACTCGACCTTCTGTCGTTTCGCGAACAGAGCGGTGCCAAAGTCATTGGTGTTGAGGATAAACATCCTCCCGTCTCTGCGCCCTTGCGCAATAACTTCGCCCTCATCCTCAATGAAGCACCCGAGGTGCGTAAACCGCACCAGCATCCCCTAGTCGACAATCTGACCGACGGACACCAGGTTCTTTGTGATTGTCGGAACGTGTAATAAGTTCATCAGCTTCCCTTTCTGTCCGACGTGGCTTAGAGGAACTTCTCCGACGTGCACGATTCGGTGAGGAGTGTCGTCTCCGGTTTCGACTATTCATGGTTGATCCGGTTTCTCCAGAAAGGAGAACCACTCTTTGTGGCTCGTCATGTGGTTCGACGCGCCGGAATCAACATACCACACTTCCTCCGTTTTGGAAGTGGTCTTCTTCATTGAGTTTGCCTTGTGATTCATCACCAAGGCTGGCCCCTTACCGGCCTTTCCGTTTCCGGATCCTCCTGATCCGTTTGCGTAGTGCGAGTTTTGCCGGCCATCCTTACCGGTCTTGCCGGATCCGGATTTGTCCGAATCGGCACGCTTTCTCCAGCACTCGCTTTCCCTGTGGCCTTTTTTGCCATAGTACCAGCATTCTGTAGCGGATTTGTCTTGCCGGCCTTCGGCACCGCCTTGACTCCCCCTAATTGTGGAAGTCCCGGAACTGCTGTCGGCACGCTCATAGTGCCTCCGTTCCTGTTCTTGTCGGCCGCCTCCATTGCATGTCGACCCACCTCTTCCACCACGCCCACGGAGCCGATCCGTTCCCGTGTACAGCATTCGGTTGTCCGGGGATGCACTGTTAAATGCACCGGCGTGGTTCTCCTCTACAAGGAGCATCGACTGTAAGTCAAAGAATGAGGGGGTATTCTCCCTTGTACACACCGTAGTTCGGAACGCTCCGAACTTGGACGCCAGGCCTCCGAAACATACCTGCACCATCTCGTCTTCCTCTACGGTAACATTGATAGAGGCGAGCGAGTCGCAGATCTCCTTTATCCGGCCCGTGTAGTCTGCCACGGACATGTTCTTCTGTCGAACATTGCTCAACTCCTGTCTGAGTTGCAGCTTCCGAGCAGTGGTGGTTGCGGCGAAAACCTTTTTCAGGTTCCCCCAAGCATCCTTCGGTGTCTTGGCGTCACGGATGTGGCTGAGCAGCTAATCGCCGACACTGGACGCAAAGCAGTACATCACCCTGCTTGCCGCTTGTTTCCATACCGGGAAGTCCTTGTGTGCCGAGTCTGGCGCCGCATCATTCGCTCCTTCGACATAACTCTAGTACCCGTGTCCAAGCAGGTACTGGTGCATCTTGTAAGACCAAGATGCGTAGTTGCTCCTATCGAGCTTCTCCACCGGGAGCGACGTAGCCATGCCTCTATCCATGTCTTCTACTGTGTCTATTTTCGACCTGTTAGGGTTTTAACACGTTCGCGTTCACAAGTGGAAGGATCGCGCATAAATGGAAGGATAAGGGTAATTTTAGGGGTTTTTCAATGATTTTACAAAACACATTGATACCAGTATCATACAAGTTCAAACATACTATGAAAAAGGTTAAAAATCCACTATTTTCGTGATTTAGAAGTAACTAAAAAAAGACGAATTTCAAAAACGTACATTCTCAATTTATATCACAAACTTTACAACCAATGTTATTTTATAAGAAACGATTTTTGGGAAATCATAAGAATTCAAAACACATGATTTTATATTACTCGATTTGTTACAAGCGGAATGTAGTTACACTTAATAGCCAAATATACATTCATGATAGAGTCCTTTACGGAGAATCACTACTATAACTAATATACAATGACGATTCCTCCTCATCATCCTCGGATGTACCAATCAGTGCATTATCTTCGTCATAAACCAAATGGTTTGACTCTAGATTATATGTAGCAGATCTCGTTTCCCTTTGACTCGAGCCACCTTGTAGACCTAGTAATTTTTCTTTTATTATATCTATTGTTGACTTCCTTAATCGTCCGGCTTTTGTAAGTGTGAAGTCGTACACGATGATATCCACATCAGAGATATCAAGGGTCGAGGTGTTACGAATGTTTCGCTTCCTCTTCCTACCTCCCCTTCTTGTTTGGCATTCAATCATCTCCAATGTATACTTACCTGTAAAAGCATTTGCACTTCTAGTGTTGTACCAATGAACATTTATAGACTTGATCGTGTTTTCTATTTCATGCATTAGCACTTCTAGAATTTTACCAACCCAAAATTGGTGGCCATGTGAGTTCTCATTAGCCGGCGTTGCAATCAACATCCCCGCGGTGAGCTCTTGCAAATTTCCTTGCCATCTAGCTTCGGCTGCTTTGGTCATCCTTGGTCCCACATAAATGTCTCTTTGTTGTGGATGGACCAAGCTGTCATTAATCGCATTTACTAGTCGCTCCGGACTTCTATTTACGCGATCATGTTGCAGCGACCATGTGAATGGCGTTTCCAAATTCCAATTATCAACAGATACACAATTGTCTATAATTTCATTCTGATCACTATAAAATACATCCCACCATGACGTGTCTTGTTGTGCGGCATATTTCTTGGCGGCCTCAATATGCTTTCTTTTTTCTTCTAAGGCTTGGAGCCATGACCGTTTTTGTTCTGATACCAAGTCGCTCTGCAACTGTCCTTTCTTCTCAATTGGCATTTGCTTAGCTCCATGGACAATTGTACTCGGCATACAAAGTAATAACTGGCAACCACCTTCAGGTTCCCATGTTGTAGAAGATGAATATTGTTTAGCATACAAAAGTGTAGAACCACTTATTCCATTTTTCTTTATCAAAAAAATGTGATTGAAACTTATATTGTTTAACTGAGCAAGCACTTTAACATTCCCACCACCCCCATCTAATATATATCTCTTAAAGTCATATACCTCCTTCAAGTGTAACACTTTTGGGCGTGGTGTATATGCATCACAAATGACATCAAATAGTTTAGGTAAAGTGAAAGCATCATGCCGAGACAACTGTCTGGAGAATGTGCTAAACATCTGATCTATATGGTCATGTGTGTGGCCAACCAAAAGGAAATTGACTTTCACTTTCCTAAACAATTCTAGGTTGACCAACATACTTAGATAGCCAAATACAGTTGAATTTTTGTTCTCTCTAGCAGTATTGTCCAATTGAATGTATAGAACAGGGGGGAAAGGTTGTCCCCAAGACATCAAAACTCGGTGAATCACTGTAACTGTTAGGTTAGGGTCATTGTGAACATTGGGGTAAGTAATGAAGACGTGAGGTCGAACAGACCTATTATAAGCCAAGCATCCCACCAAGTGCATTTGAACAAGGCACTCATCATTGACATCTTTGGGGAGCCTCCGCATATGCGGCAAGCATGTCTTCTTCTGGTCCATGCCATCTATCATTAAGCACATGTATTGTTCAGGCCTCTTCAAACACTTCTCTCTATGATGCATCGCCTTCCTTCGTTCTAAGGATTGTGCCTCACGATGCTCTTGTAGTAACTTCTTACTCATATCCTTTTCCATTGATGTCTTTGCACCTTTAGCCAAACTTTTAAGATTTGCACAAATGGAGCAATACCCCATACGTACTTTACGAGGAATAATAACATTTGAAAACCGAGCTCTCCATAATCTTGTGAATTGGCTATAGGTGATAGACTTATTACGTGAGCCTAGCATTTCAGATCGATAGACATCATAAACTTCCCGACGGGTATAATTATCAGAAAGATGCATCCTACCTGTAGTGGGCATTACTTCACAATTTAACTGAAAGTAAGTTTTCATCCAGCCAATAGCTAGTCTTCCAATTGCACCTTTCATACTTGGAACCTCTTTACAATTGAGCATCTGATCCCCGCTAAGTAGACGTTGTTGTACTCTATGTAGCCGCATGTTACTAACACATAACGCAATTTTGAATGCAACTCTACATATCTGTTGCGCATGGAAGATATAATACTCGAATGATACTTTGATCCCCGTACATTTGTCAGATACTAGTTGCATATGTGATCCGAGGTAAGTGTCTTGCTCATCACCGATCATCGAAAAATAGTATCGCCTTAATTCTCGCAACTTTGATTTTCCAATCGTAGACATACAACCACGGGCACAACATATTTTGTTGACATCAAATCCAATTTGTTTATCTGATGTCACCAAGCTAAATCTAGCCAGACGAATTCTTCGTGGGATTCTTCTAATATGCATAGGGCTCCCAGATTTCTCTTCCTGCATAGAGGTTGGTGTAACCTTGTTACAGTCTAATTCTCTGTTCTGACCATCGCCAATGTTATTCAATGTTTCCTGGGCACTTCCTTCATTCTCGATATCTTTATTAATATCGTATTCTTCAATAGAGAACTCTTCACATGTGTCATTATTTACATTCCCTGTAGATGAGCTCAGACAATATTCTTCGATAGAATATGGTGAGTCGGTCGACAGACAATATTCTTCAATCGAATATGGTGACTCTATTGACAAACAATACTCTTCAGTAGAAAACGATGGGTCTGATGACAAACAATATTCTTCAATCGAGAACGGTGAATCTTCACTCATGGCTTAAGGTCTAGATAGGGCTCTCTAAGTTATACTCCTCTCTAAACATATACTCCTCCCTAAACATAAACTTCTCCCTAAACAAAAGCCAAATCAATAGAATGTCTATATTATGTAATATTCTATTAATACAATACATCTAAAAATTATTTTTAATAAAGTAATTTTACTTAAATTATCAATCATTATATAAACTAGATCTAAATGATGTTAAATCAAGTAAAATATAAAACTAATCATTAACAAGCCTTGAATATGTTGGATTAATGTTAAAATCATTGGCTAATTAATGGCACCCATTTTGATATAGATCGTCTCACGCATTGGTTCTTTAATGCTCACCATTTTAAATATTAGACTTATCAATCATTGGTTAATTCATGCCCACATCTTTAATACATAACATTTGAGAGTCATAAAAATTGTTGCTTTTAGTAATCAATCATTGGTACATTCATGAACCTCTATCATTGTCTCCTTCATAACCTTTGAAGTCATTGTAGGTTGTTATGACTATAAAAGATTGATCAATATGTTAGTTTGACTTTGTAATCATTAATACAATCATAAGTTACTCTAGTTAATGTGACTATGGTTACCAACTAACTATCCTCAAAGTTACCAACCTTGGTTAAGGTGACTATGGTTACTTTAACCAATGTGTTCAATCCCTATAAATAGGAAGACCTCGTCATATTTCACTCACCAGAGCGTACAGAGCGTACAGAGCACACAGAACGTAGAGAGCACACAGAGCACACAAAGCACTCAGAGCACAAAGCACGAAAGCGCGATCTCCGCCTCCACTTCAACACGATCAACCATGTCTTCAAAGAGAATCGAGCGCGAGGATTCCAGGTAGGCCTCTGACACTGTGGACATTTTTGTAAATATGTTTTGTTTCTCAAGAACTCGATACGGCGTATCGAGTTCATGTATACAATACAAATATTTATACACGAACTCGATACGGCGTATCGAGTTCGTGTTTTACGCCGTATCGAGTTCGTGTATAAATATTTGTATTGTATACATGAACTCGATACGCCGTATCGAGTTCCTGTTTAAAGTGTAGGTTTTAAACACGAACTCGATACGCCGTATCGAGTTCGTGTTTAAAGTGTAGGTTTCAAAAAGAATCTCGATACGCCGTATCGAGTTCGTGTTTAAAACCTACCCTTTAAACACTAACTCGATACGCCGTATCGAGTTCCTATTTATAGTGTAGGTTTTAAACAGGAACTCGATACGGCGTATCGAGTTCGTGTTTAAAACCTATACTATAAACAGGGACTCGATACGCCGTATCGAGTTCGTGTTTAAAGTGTAGGTTTTAAACACGAACTCGATACGCCGTATCGAGTTCCTGTTTAAAACCTACACTATAAATAGGAACTCGATACGGCGTATCGAGTTCGTGTTTAAAACCTACACTTTAAACAGGAACTCGATACGGCGTATCGAGTCCCTGTATATAAGAAGGCTTTGAGAGAGAAAAATCGTTTATGGGGTGGAAATGATATCAAATTGTCTAGCAAAATCAGTCTTTTTTATGTTGACTTTACTTACTTTTAAAGACATACATGCTCTAATTATAGGTGTTTTATGACCTACTTTAGCTTAAAATAGTAGAAAATGATCTACAAATTGCCTTTACTATGGCAAATTCTCCTCAATATAGGTTTAGAATCTATATAAGTCATACCTACTATTTAAAAGAATATATAACCCGTTTTACTTATTACGATATATTTTTTCTAGGTTGAATAGCCCTGCCTATAATAGATTTTTGAATATGTTACTGCTCCTGGAAACTGTTCATCATTATAATATACAACTTCAATCTACGTGACTGTCTAACTTATGTTTTTGCATATACTTTCTTAAATAGGTCGTTTGAGAACCTGTCGGACCGACCCGTGAAGAAAATTAAGCTTCGCATACAAGGTTCTCCAATCGAAGCCCAGACCAAGGTAGCTCCTGAGACCATGAAGAGAGGAAAAAAGCTTCTGTTTAACGAAGAGACAAAATCTCAGCCACATAGTGATGTTAGCCAAAAGAAACTTGTCGCCGCTACTGGAGGCGAAGACCTTCCTGACCGAGATCTAACGGACAAGGAATGGTGTATGCAATATGTCGACTCAAAGAAAAAAGTTGTATTGTATACAACAAAGAAGAAGGGTGAGGGGCAGCTTGGAAAAGAAACCCCATTTATGTATGGCCGTATTCTACGATTTGACTACGAAGATGCAGATTCGGCCAACATACTGGTAATGATAGAGTGCTCCAAGGGGGTACGTAAAGTGTTCCTTTCAGAAGACCTTTTAGTAAAGGAATCTTGTGGGCCTGAAGTGTTCAAAAAAGCACTTGATAACTCACAAAACCTGATTGTTACCTTGAGGCCTTATATACAAGGCCATGTAACTCTAAGAGATGAAGAGCCCTCCCCCTTGAAGGCTACAAAAAAGGTATCCAAAGTCCAGTCAAGACCAGCCAAGAAGAAGACAACGAAAATGTCGGATACGGATTCAACAAGTGAAAATGAAGAAGAGGATAATAAGGGGACGCCAGGAGCCGAGCTGGCCTCGGGTGTTTTGTCATCCGAGCAGAATAAAATAAGGAGAGAGTTAATGCAACGGAAGCTGGTCAGGAAAGGGCAAGTATTTAATTTGCCTATAACACACATCCATCAGCCCCCTATTGATGAAAAAACAGGTCGAAGACCACTTGAGATTAGAGAGCCTCACCGCATGCATGTTCAAAATCTCAAGAAAAAAATGAAAATTAATCCTCATGCCACTGTGGTGCCTTTTATTGTTATGGTAGATCCTGAAGAATGTGAAACCATTGAAGATTTTGATATTAGAAAGCATGATCAATATAATTATTTTGTCATTGGTGGATCGCATTCAGCAGAGGCACGTCGGCAACTTGTGAGAGAACATCCAACCACTTTCTTCTTCAAGTATGCCGAGTGCAAAATTTATGTTGGGCTCACAACCGAAGAGGCTAAGCTGTTGGCATGGGACCATAATAATGATAATGACTATAGGCAGAAAATGTCGTCTATTGAGCGTATACGGTTCTTCCACCACGAGTATTTAGATGTGAAACAAAAGTTTGGTGTGAAGTTACATCCAGGCCTTCGACGTCAATGTCTGCATGAAGTCGGCATTGTGGTAGATGATAATGTTAGGTCCGATGGTCTTCGAAAGTATGAGTCTTGGTTTCAATTGGCGTTTAGAGATGGAGAAGTATGGGACCTCCAAGATCAAATCTTCTCAATGTGGGAGAATAAGGAGGTAAAGGGTCAACGACAAAAGAAATGTAGGGTTGACCCTCAACTAGAATTAAAGTCACAAGCCGCCAAGAAAATTGACTTGACAATTGAAGAAGCGGCAGACGACATGAAGTTGTCTCTGTGGAGAGCGATGCAAGGTATTAAGGACGAGCAGCTTCTTGTGTTGGTTTTGTCAAGGGTTGTGGCGAAAGATTTAAGCCTTGAAGAAATGGTCACTGAGTTCAATAAGTAAGTCTTTCAAATACTGAAATTGTAGTCTATCTGGTGTAATTCAAAGTTCTAATCTTGATTTCTAATTTTACAGTCATAAGGTGTACATGAAGATCCAAGAAGTTATGATGAAACAACTTGGATGTATAACTTGGGAACAAGTGACCGAGGATTATCCTCTAACGTCTTCGTATAAGGCGTTATCAGAGTATTTTATTGCATTCAAGGATTGGGTTAGTATTCATGTTTTTTCATTACCCTTTCATCATATGTAGAGCTTGTATAATAATACCTGATGTCCTATTGCTTCTATTAGAAACCATGTCGAGGCAAGAAACAAGGAGAAGTTAAGGATATACACGATTTCCCTACATCCTTCCTTGCACATCTCGAGCGAGCCAGAAAAGAAAAGGATCGTCGCTTAGTCAAGGCGTACGAAATGGAGGAAGATGGCTCGTTTAAAAAATTTAGCCACAAAAAAGATATTACGAGAGATCTTTACTACAATGTGGTTTGCGGTGATGTCATCGACTTGATCCAGAAGGTGCCAAAGAAGGAATATACACTAATGATTGCGGATATTCCTTACGGATTTCGAATGGCTGGGTCATCATACGACGATGAACCGTTTAGGTTTAAACAATTGGAGAAGATGGTCAAGGATTTCGCTGAGCTAACGACCGCATCCTTGTGGCGAATAGTTGTCTTTCATAGTATGGACCAAGGGTACTCGGTAGCTCAAGCTTTGAGATCTCGTTGCCATGGCATCGAGAACCTTGCATGGTAAGGATTATTTATAGGTGTCTTTCATTATATTGCAATTCTTAAGGTTGTTGAATCTATTCTTAACTCGATGAATTATTTTTTATAGGATCAAGACCAATGTAAATAGAGGGCCAACTTTTCGGTTCGTTAATGCCATTGAATACATAACGGTTGGCTACTTCGATGAAATTAAAAAACAGAGAATCAAAGAGCATTCTAATGAAGTGGGAGGTTCAAATCTGTTGGTATATCCAGCAGTGACTCGGAAATTGCGACATGTCACCACGACAGAACGGGGACTTGTCAACCCATACCAAAAACCTCAACGACTTATGATGCGCTTGATCGAGATGTTTTCTGTCGAAGGAGACTGGATATTAGATCTCTTTTCTGGCACAGGTATTCCTCGAACTAGGGTAACGATCTTGAGATAACCAATCACTTTTTTTTCGTTTGACAACTAAATCTTCTTGTTACTTACATCATAGGAACTACGTCAGCATGTGCATTGAAGCTGTTTAGAAATACAGTTGCATTGGAGAAGGACGAGGACCAAGTTATATTTATTAATATGCGGATTAAGGCTTTGTGGGAGTGCCCAGACCAGGATGAGGAGGTCGGTGCAAAGAACCTCGCCAATACAGAAAGGTTTCAACCTGCTTCGCGAGAGCCTATTCCTCCGTTAGCCGGCGAACCGGGGGAGCTAATAGAGCTTGATGATGAGCTTATAGAAGATATTTCGTTGGCTCGGCTAACAGGGGAAACCAATGCACGTATAGCCGAAGACAGTTCTACACAAGATGATGAAGAAAATGACGTTGATGAATTGATTGCTATGTAATAGACTCTATAAAGAATATGACACTGACGATTTGTTAAGATTTCACATTATTAATACAAATTTTGGGTTTTACCTAGTGGATTCTATTCTTTATAATCTTCTATATGTTTCAATTTTATTTTTATATACTTGATTAGTAGATTTATGATATTGGTTTCACCACGTGCATAGCTGACTACCAAACTTATGGAGAAACATGAACTAGTTTAAATGGAGGCTGATTTTGGTCCAAGCTAACCTTAACAGAACATGGCCCTATAATTGTTGCCATGACTGTCCATGTTGTTATTATGGATCTTTGTCTTATATTGTTAAAACTATTATGTTTCTATTCCATTGCTGCTTAGATTGTGTAGTGTGTTGATAATGGTTCCAGTTGCATTATCGTTCGGAGTTTGATCTTGTGTGAATCACCTAAGCAATAGAGTAGATCAATTTTAAATACAGGTATGAAAGCCTAATAGGTTTGTTATTTCCACGACATTATCCTAAAGTTCACTGCCTTACATTGTGCACAATTATATACACATATGGTTTGATCCCATATGAACAAACTGAGGAATAGATTAGATCAACTTTTAATACAAGTATTGAATACTTTAATAAGTTAGTTATTCCAATCACTTATCCTAATGTGCACTATCCTACATTTTCCACAATTACATACATGCACGTATGGGTCAAAGTATAAATTATATCTCATTTTATTAGTATGGATACAAGTACACCTCATATTTTTGTAAAACCTACCTAATTAATATAAGTCTTTAAGTTAGTGTTTCCCTTGTCGCACAATAGTGCCATATTGAGCCATAGTTGAACTTTATTATGCCGACATTAACTTATCAACATGTCTAAACTTGCATGATTTCTAATGATCTCCACTCGTAGATCTATCATGTATTTTTATATTTGCAAATTCTTATCAAGTTGAGGAACATGTGATACTAGTGCATCCAATTATTGTAGAGAGGGTGTATTTGCTTCGTTTTAAGAAGATTCTACAAGTGGAATGCGCAATCCTTCCACTTGTGAACGCGCAATTTCTTCTCAAGAGTAAATGTCTGCAGCAGAGGTTCTCAACCCTCGCGCTCTGATACCATGTAAACGTAAGTGTTTGCGGAAGCGTAAAACAGAGAACAACACAGAGAGAGAGAGAGAGAGAGAGAGAGAGAGACAAAGAGAGTAGAACACAATTTCAAAATTATATCAAGACTCTGTACACACACTATGCTAAGTAGCATTATTTATACAAGTCCTCTTGGGACTGACAGAAGTACCATGTACTTCAATGCTCACATGAGCATCTGACACTTACTACGAGACTATAGCTACCTAGTAGTCTATCCTATACTAGGCTTCCGATTGGACTTCTGGTTACGGATTGCACCCGGCCTCCACTGCTTGCCGGTTCGGTTGCTCACCGTCATACCGATCCGTTTCACCCGATCCGTCTCGCTTACCGGCTCCGGCTTATTCAGCCGATCCGGCTCCGGTTGAGCTTGCCGCTCAACAAAGAGCTTGTACAATCTGAAACATGCTCCTAAACTTTGGTACAACGTCTTTTGCTATGATGGACGAGGCTTGAGATTCCTATGTTAGGCTAGAAGCGAGACAAAAAACCAAAGATATCGAGGGTGTTTTGATTCCTAGCTTCTTCTTAGTGCTACGTCAAGGTAGTAGGACAACAAACAAAAGATATTGAGGGTGGTTTGATTATGATGTAATCAAAAGTGTGGTAGGTTTTTAGGGTTAGGGTTAATGAGAATGATAATGATGATGATTGATGATGAAGATAGACATTGTGTAATGGTGGAGATGATGAATGGTATGATGGTGAGAGATCATGAAGATGCAAGACAAGCATTGAGAAGCATTGCGGGGTGGGGGGTGGTGCCTAGAATGGCTCCACCCCCTTCCCAAGGGGGTTCAACGTTAAGGGGGGAGAGAGAGAAAGATGTCAAAGAGAGAGAGAGAGAGAGAGAGAGAGAGAGAGAGAAATGGTTATTCATGTTTCATTCATTCCCCATAAGGGGTTAAATAGTACAAGAGGGGGTAGATACATAGGGGTATAAGCCCCCTCGAGCATTCATATTGGACACTCACTCACACCTCCTCGTATCCATCCACATGCACACACGTGTGTATGTGTTCACATACGTATAGACTCACAATTACATTTATGCCCCCTACACATACACAACATCATGATAACATTCGACCCTCGGTCATCACACTTGACTCTCCGTACATCTCGTACGGGGTAACACAATATGGCACGCCCGTGGGAAAGTGCCTTGCACGTCGATCCCACATGCCTTGATGATGATATTTCTTCGACCGGAACTTCCATCGGTCCTTTCAACGATCGACTCCCTCGATCGGAATGCTTGACTCGAACATCTTTGTCGGTCAGCAAATCGTCCGCGACACAAACATTCTCGTTCTGTCGGCTAACGAACTTCATCATGGGTCCAAAAACACGTTGTGTGTATGTGTGTTCTTCCTTTAATTTTGTGTGAGTTGTCGTTGTTGATCACATCCATTTCTCTAGGTGGATGAGTTTTTACAATTTCCTCGGTGCCCTCAAGTTTATGAAATTTTAGGTTGCTACCCTTTGTTTTTGAAATATTATCAAATACCCTCATGTTTTAAAATTATGTTCCATACCCCTATCATTCTCTCTTGCCCTTTCTCTATTTTTCTTCCCGTCCTATCTTCTGCTTCAATTTCGTCTTTATCCATTCTTGTCTTCTTGTTTTTGTAATGCTCCGACTTCGTCTTTATCTCTAGGTTATTGTTGTGGTCCGTTATTACACTCTCTCTTGTGTGTATCCCTCATCTCTTTCTACTTCTTTCTGCTTTCGTTTCCCGCTTCTCTTCTTCTTTTCTCTATCTATTTTTCTTCTTCTTCTATACCCCTCTTCTTTCCTTCTTGTGTTCCATTTTCCTCCGCTCTCTTTCTTCTTCTACCTCTGTTTCTTCCACTTCGTTCTTGTTCTGTTTTTGCGTTTCGGGGTAGGGAGGAAACGCGACCTTCACTCTCCCTTTGCTTGCACGTCATCTCCTTCTTTGTGTTGCCGTCGTCGTTTCCGTCCTTCTATATTCATTGTTGTCGCTTCTGTGGCCGTTGCTATTCACCGTCTCGGCGCCTTTCATCTCTGTGTCGATCATCACCATCTCCCTTTCTCGTCGTCGCTAGGCCTGTTCGGCCAGTCTCCAGTCGGCTACCTATTTTGGCCGAGATTCGTCGCATGACCACTCTATTCACTCGTCAATATTTGGCCATCTATCCGGCCGTTCTTGCGGCCTCCGTTCTGGCCGCGGTTCGGCTGTGTCTAGCCGTTGTTGTCTATCGGTTGTCAGTTGGTTGTCGTCTCTGTCTTCGGCCCTTCTGGTCGTGTCTTTTCGGCCGCCTCTACAACCATTCAATGTTTGCTATTCCGGCCATCGTCTGTCGCTTTGTCCGGCGTGTCCGTCGATTCCAGTCCTCCTCCCGTCGTCTGTCCGGTCGTCGGCTATCTAATGCTTGTCCATCCCGTCCGCTCGTCTGTTCGGTTCGTCCAGCCAGTTCTGCCATTGTTTGGCATCGTCATTCGTCTGACCGCTTTTACTCGGCCGTTTGTTGTCCGACCATCTTCATCGCCAATTTTTCGCTGCCACCGCTGATTATTTGTCGCCACTCCTGTTGTTGTTCAGCTATTGTCCCAGCCATTTGTTTGTTGTCTTCCGGTCGTGCGTCCGGTCCGTCGTCCTGGTCGCCTGTCTGCATCCGGTTATTCCGACCAGTTTCTGACCCTTCCGACCGCTCTCCAACCGCGCAGACTGTTGCCCGGTTGCTCTTCAGCCGCTGTCTGGCCGTTATTCGGCCATTCCGACCTCTCTACGGTCGCTCCGACTGTTGTCCGGCCACTTAGACACTTTGGCTGCTATCCAGTCGCTCCGGCCACTCTTGCCCGTTGTCCGGCCATTCCGGCGAGTTCTGCCCATTTGGTTGTACTTCTGGTTCCTTGTTCCGGGCCATTTGACTAGTCGTGTCTTTCCGCGTCGGTTTGTATTTCTTTCGCTTTCTTAATTGCCTTCTCCATCTTTGTTCCAACAATTCCCTTTGGTCCAGTCGGTTGCTTTCTGGCCATGTGTGTCCGGTCATATGTGGACAGAAATGCACTCTCGCATCTTTGGAAGATACAACATGTGGTGGTTGGGTCTCGCATAGATCATAGGCTTTATTTCTCCCTTGCTTTTTTCTTCTTTCTTTGCGATCAGATCCAAGCCAAAAAGACCAATCACATGTCAAACAAAATACACTTGTATAGACATTAATTTGTATCAGAATCATGGCACTGATAATCAATCTGTCATTTCTTGCTTCTCATGCACATCATGGTCGCCATTTTTTGCATATTGTTGTCGATTCCATTTCTTGCAGATCATCACCACGTAACATTCTTCATCTTCCTTGCGCACAACATCACCCTGTTGCATTCCTTGACGGCTTTCAATGACCATCACCATTTCTTGCATATTTTGTCGTTATTGACTTGCATCGCCACGTATCATTCTTCGACTCCGTCTCCAAAGGGGGGTCGCCATCATGGTCGTCAAAAGGTGTTGTAGGTTTTTAGGGTTAGGGTTAATGAGAATGATGATGATGATGATTGATGATGAAGATAGACATTGTGTAATGGTGGAGATGATGAATGGTATGATGGTGAGAGATCATGAAGATGCAAGACAAGCATTGAGAAGCATTGCGGGGTGGGGGGTGGTGCCTAGAATGGCTCCACCCCCCTCCCAAGGGGGTTCAACGTTAAGGGGGGAGAGAGAGAAAGATGTCAAAGAGAGAGAGAGAGAGAGAGAGAGAGAGAGAGAGAGAGAGAGAGAGAGAGAAATGGTTATTCATGTTTCATTCATTCCCCATAAGGGGTTAAATAGTACAAGAGGGGGTAGATACATAGGGGTGTAAGCCCCCTCGAGCATTCATATTGGACACTCACTCACACCTCCTCGTATCCATCCACATGCACACACGTGTGCATGTGTTCACATACGTATAGACTCACAATTACATTTATGCCCCCTACACATACACAACATCATGATAACATTTGACCCTCGCTCATCACACTTGACTCTCCGTACATCTCGTACGGGGTAACAAAAAGGAGACATCCACCAATGTTAATTTCTTTTTGCTTCCATGTGTACGGTGAAAATGTTTTGCACTTGGAACCAAGTTTATTGTAAATTTGATGGTTAAATTGGTGATTCCACAATGATGATGATGAAATTCTGGATCTTGACATTGTCAATCTTTTTGTAAGACTAGTATGCCCTAAATGGAATAGGGTCCCTTTTTCTTATTCCCAATTTCTAATCAACGGAAGTTAAGGGAAAAAGAAAACAATTTCATATCATTGTGTGTGCTTGTCAATTAGATTTTTGACGACCTTTTCTTGCAACACTTTCAGGATTTAAACTCAAGTCTTTTCTGGCAACAAGGTTAATTATTATTATTAGGTTTTGCCTCATCAAATAACAAGTTTGTGCTTCATTTGATAATCATGCTTCATTTAGGGTTTCCCATAACAAATTACTATAGTTTGTGTGAGTAGTAAAAAGCCTTTTAGGTGCCATTAATTGTAAAGGTAATGCTACTATATGGGTAGTATAATTCTAAAAATAAAATAAGTTCGTCAAAGTCTCTAGATTAGACATAGCTCTCTCCAAGTGTTCTTTTGAACTATTCAGATGTGTGAACTAGCCAAGGGAATTGTAACTTAGTTTGGGTTACATATCCTCCCCTCATTCACATATGTTTCGATTGGTTTTGCATCTGGTATATTAGCTTGTCTCTCTTTAGGTCATAACTCATTCCATGTACATATTCTCTCCTCTTTCTCTACATAAGGCAACATAATATCCACATAGGGACTACACCTTAAGATTAGCAACTAGGGTAATCTTTGTGTTGCAACACTCCTTATTTTGGGTCTGATTACAGTCATGTTTGTGGCATTTTGAGGACGTTATAATAACATTATGTACATTCTTTATGTTATTTCATATTACTATCATAAATTGTAAAGATAACTTTTTTATTTCCCCAAATGTGAAGGGTTTGAATTGACCACGATATAAATTGCACTTCCAATCATCATTTGTCACCTTATTCATCAATGGTCAGACATATCAACTATATAAAGATCTTACAATTTCATATCATAGATTCAAGTGTAATATACACTAGGGCCTAATTACCAATGTATTCATCATCATGGATTCTAGTATAATACACTTGGTCTTTACTACCAAAGTGTTCATCGTCATAGAGTTAAGTATCCGGCACTAGTACACCGGTTATGAAGATCGTGACACCAACGAAAGTCACCAAGTGCAACCAAGCATAGGAAAATGGCAGGATAGAACAAACCAAAGAAGGACCAATGTAGCCCAATCGACACTCTAGTGTGAAAAAGAGATACTTCGTAGAAAGCTATAAAACCCACCTTTTGGTGACTTTTAAGCTTTCTCATTCTCGAGAGTTCTCTTCCCATTAGCATATTAAAGCTCTTTCTCTATCTCCCTAATCCTTATTAGAGGCCACAACTTTGTCTTTGAATGTCTAATTCACTTTAATGAGTCCCTTATATTGACGCCTAGCCATTGGTGTAGAAATACCATTTTCATATATGGGCCATGTTTGTAAAATCAAGAAAGGATTGATCTAAAATATAAGGAATACCATTTTCATAATCATAAATTAATTTAGGCCTACATATTTAAGGCCATATGTGTAATTCTAAGGAAGGTTCTAAAAACATGGCCATTTTATAATTATTAAACATGTTTCTAGAAACTTCTCGAGAAGGCTAATGAGGTTATGAGTAGCCTATCAAAGCCACTTAGGGAGGGGGGGGGGGGGGAATCCAAAAAGAAATTAACAAAGGAAGCAATCAATCAAGGAATAAAGTGAAGAAACAAACGATATTGTTGAGCAAGAACTTGAAGTGAAGCAGAAGACGAAGAAGACAAAGATAGTGATCAAAGAGAATAAGATAGAGAAAAGGAAGAGTTGCCCATGGTGAGCAAAAAAGAGAAGGGTGACAAAGAGGCAAGAGAAAGGGGAATAGCCTATTACAAAAGCTTTCTGCCATTAAGCAGTGAGCAAGAGTTCATAGCTATCTCCCTACACAGACATGAGAGGTGTAAGTTAAGTCATTTTACATTCTCGTGACAATTAAAGTAGTTCACATATAAGTGATGTAAATTGATATATTCAAGTAATAAAAGCATTCAATTTCACTTTATCCTCACTATCAACGTCCATTTCATATAATCATGCTCTTTCCCCCAACCATCTCATTTACTTCTATGACGATTCCAACTGCAACAATGTGTCCTTACAATGAGCATAAAGTGGACCATGGATGGCAGACATATATTTAGCTCTATTAGGCCTAGCAATAGCTCATGCCTATGTGAAGCATTAGGCCTACAAAGAAAAGGGCTACCCTTGCCTTGAAAACAATAGATCTCAAGTCATTAATGGATAAAGAGAGAATTTGTTTATAGGACAAACCTCTTGCCTATGTGAAGCATTAGGCCTGCAAAGAAAAGGGCTAACCTACCTAGCCTTGAAAACAAAGATCTCAAGGCAGTAATGGATAAAGAGAGAATTTGTTGATAGCACAAACTACGTGAATATTTTGAATGTTTTATAATGACATTATTTTCTGCTGTTATTTAGGGCAATAATTCTTTAAATTGGTCACAATAAGCACTAAACAAGACAGAATTAGAACTCCTGGATCTGGTTCAAAAACTGTTAGTGTTAATTAAAATAATGCAAAAATCTGAGTTTCAAAATGTACACAAACAATGATAAGAGTGTCTGGCGTGAAAAAAGAGAAAATTACAAGACTACTGTGAAGACAGCCCAATAAAAAAAGGTGGTCTCTCCCAGTAACTTATTTGAATATGTAGCTCCAAAGCAACAGAGATCACGTTAAAAAGCAGTGAAATATCTGACTGATGCGAAGAAGCTGCAGATTAGATTAGATGTAGTTATATATCCAAAGATTCGTCCAGCCATGGAAAGCTTCATCAGCATTTTCTTGTGTATACTTGCATGACTCGGATGTCACCAGAGAGCCAACATAGCAAATGTTTAAACTCGAAGTTCCGGAAACCATCTTGAGCTGCAAAGATGGTTAAAAGAGTCACCACTGCTATGAATAGATATGCTACAAGTATAAACAAAACCCTAACCACCCAGGTAACAAAGTGAGACATATATCCCTTCAAAAAACTAGGGTATAAACTCAATGGATTTGTCTACAGAGCTATACAAGATCTGCATCTCTTGCGATGAAGAGTGTGTTATAGGAAATTTGTGAGCAAATCTCTGCATCTGAAAATAGCAAATCACTGTAGATATGAACTTAAGTACAATCGAACAGCTATATCAAGAGGTCTACTATCACCCCCAATAGCAAAAACCTGTACTGGAACTGAAGCTAAAAGACGAAGTGTTAATGGCAACACAGCAGGTTCTGGTTTCTTGCCAGCAGCAGTATTATCTTCATTTATTTCATTTGGTTCAACCACTGCTTCATCACTCATGTCGGAACTATTTGCTGGATTCACTACATAAGCTACATCAGTTAATACTCTTGCTCGACTTTGTTTTCCTTTCTTCGAGCTTCTCTGTGTTACCATGTCTAAAATCGCTGTGCATGTCATGCTGAACCACTCTACTGATAATCCTTCTGTATCTTCATAAGTAATGCGCCGCTCCATCTGCAAACAAAACCATAGACATCAAATCAGCAACTAGAAGGATATGTCGTTGTAACAAACAAAATCGTAAATATATGAAACATTAACAAGATGTCTCCCCATACTCTCAAACATTTGAAACACAACAAGCATTTTGTCTTACAGCAATGGCATATACGTAGAGTGAGACAAACTTTGGACCAACAGCTAGTACCCGTGCTTCTGAGAAAATCCACTGCATGTGCACAAAGGATTGAAATTTTGTTAAAACTTGAAGAATGTCATTAAGTCCTTCATTCATATACAAAGAATATAGTATAATTATTTTGAGGAAACCTCAAGATAACCCTGAGCTCTTCTTTGTTCCCTAAAGTGCCCCTACTGTAATTTAGTTCCCCTGATGCCCTTGGATAACTTCCGATAAGAAAAATAACACAAGCTATTTGAGCAATTATATGGAAAATTCATCTGCTTCTAAGTTTTTTTATGTACCATTTGAGTAACTATGTGGTCAATTAGTTCCCTTCTCCATTTCTGGGGTCGACCAAGGGCATTTCGAAAATTAGAAAACCACACAGGAGTATTTGGGTGTTTTGTCCCTATTATTGCTTACCTCTTTCTTCCTAAGCATAGCCCAGAGGTACACCTTGTCGCTGGCATCTCTCACATTCCTACTTGCTAGCTTTCGCCTATTGCAATGCTCAGCTAGTAAAGACAACTCTTGACAAGATGGAACTTTATGGTTATTTGCAGCAGTAGCCAAAGCTTGTTGGCCTTCGGGAGATTCAACCTTCTGCTTGTCCAACAAGGGACCAGTAATGTATCTGTTAATTATAGAAGAAGTTCCACTGTAACTCGCTCCTGAAAGTAGACCTTCAGCCTCTAAAGCTGCCGCCAGAGTTCTATGAACAACAATGTCAGGATATCTGCGAATTGGGGAAGTAAAATGGGTATAGAGTGGCGTTGCCAATGCATAATGAGCCCATTCTTCTTCATTTTTCAGCTCTCCAGTAGAAAAATATTTAGCTAGTTGCATCGGTTTAGTTGCATAAAGCATCAAAATGCTACAAAAGGCAGAATCCTCCTTGTGAGCTTCACAGAGCTTACTCAAAGACTCATGTAATGCACCAGATGAAGAAGCATCCAATTCGAGCCCATTCTTGCTACAGAATTCCTCCAGCTCTTTTAATTTGCGGAGGTTAGGTTCAGGATGGCGTCTCAACAGTGCACAGTCAGGAAATGCACCAGCTATTACTTTAGCAACAGTCATATTGGCCAAAAGCATGAATTCCTCCACCAAAAAATTAGAGTCCTGATGCTCATAGAGGCTACTGTCATTAGGTGTTCCATCCTCATCTAAGTCAAACACAAGTCTTGAATTTTGGAGACTGAGAGCACCACCTTCAAACCTTGCAACACGCCTATGTTTTGCTATAAGGTGAAGAACCTTTACATCATCAAAAATTTCAACCCATTTAAACCCCCCATGTAATTGAGGCCAACCTGAATCTTCTGTACAATTCTCTACCTCATCATTTTCATTTACTGTGACTCTCCCGTCAATAATATCCTGTACTTGCGAATATGACAGTTTACAACAAGATTTTATTATAGTGCGCCCAATCCACTGGTCAACAATCTGCCCTGAGTTATCAATATCCCACATAATAGAGAAGGCAAGGCGATCAACCCCAGGGTTAAGAGAGCATAACTCTTCACAAAGTACACGAGGCAACATAGGAAGCACTTGTTGAATGAGATAAACACTGGTCGAACGATTCTGTGCTTCCTTATCCAGTTCAGTATCTGGATGAACAAAGTATGAAACATCTGCAATGTGTACACCAATTCTTAGCAGCCCATTTTCCAAACTCTCAATTGACAATGCATCATCCAAGTCTCTAGCTGTAGCTGGGTCAATTGTGAATATTCTAGAACTTGTAAGGTTTCTTCTTCTCTTGAACTCCTCAGATGGTATACCCCAAGGTATCTCAGGTAGACATTTTAACACTGACAAGGGAAATTCTGCACTGTGAACAGCATGCTCAAATAATATGGCCGCCAAATGGGCATCTAATGCCCCACCTTGGCCAAGACTGTGAGTAACAACTGCATGGGGAGAAAATCTATCCTCTTTCCATTCCACAACAGAAGCTGCCACAAGTTCACTGCAAAGCTTTGGGTCACCCACCAGATATTTCTGTTTGAGGTCAGTAGGTAGATCATTGACAAAAACAATCATTTTTGGAAACCTGGCATCAGATGGTACAAGCAATAAAGAGGCGTTTGATATAGACGCTTTGGATGGTTCTTTCACGATATACTTATTGCCAGCCTTATGATCAATTTCCAGAAATCCCACAACTGTTTCACGGCGATCTGACTTCTCTAAAATTGCTACCACGTCACCAGTAGGTCGCTTGTCAGGATATGATGCCACAAGATCCCGTAAAGTTTTGGTTGCACTGCTCAATAGAGGAGTATCTGTCACCTCCGACTGACGGTCATGCTGCTTCTGACCCTTGTCATTTTTTAATGAAATATTTGACATCAAGTCATCTAGCAGCTGATAATTTACTTCACTGTCCTTTACTTCCATTGTGGATTCAATATCTGACAAAGCATCTGCATCTTCTCTGCTACCTTTTAAATCAGTAACGGATGTCAGTTCTAAATCGTCACATTGGCCCTCCTCATCTATAAGCTGACTCCCATGGTTGCAAGCAACGATATCAGTCACTCCAGAACTAAGATCATTACTGTTCTGATTGGCAACTGATCCTTTCAACTTGGTCCAATAAGGAACAGGATTGATGACAATCGCAACAACATCACCGTCAATCTGCAAAAAGTAATTGACATACCTTAGAATAGGAGCATAATGCAGGACTGTTAAATATTGTCCACATTTACAGGTTCAAAGGACTCACTGCTCTATTTTGGGCTTGGGCACCTTCAATAAGTACATCGACTGCAACACCATCTATGGTTGCATATGCCTGAAAAAGAGGTAGAGAAATTATTTTAATAATATAACAAATACTGAATTGTGTACTATCAGAAAAACCAAACATTCAACTAGAATTATCACAAACATTCAGATATTCAACTACTAATAATTTACAACTATTCAGCTGGAGTTCTTAAAACAAGGAACTGAAGGTAAGAAACCTCTACAAACAGAAACAGAGAAAATGACATATTAAATAAATCAAGAAGAAATGATTCTAGCATCAGTTAAATTGGGCTGATCACATTTTCCATCCTTATGGAGGATGGTGCAGTGAATGCTTTATTTAACGCTAATTCAGAATATGAAACAAAAGCATGCATCACAGATGTGTATGGTGAATAAAGCATAGACAGGATTCTCTGAGATATGTGCATATCAATAGGACTTGATAAACTGGGATTACCTCATTCCTACAATGTACATTAATTCTTAATTTACAGCGGAAAACCTTGCCATCCTGCAGAAAAAAATTTGGTGTCAATGATCAGAATTTAAAATGCATAGTACATAAGGAAACCTTTAACCAAGGCATGCATATAAAAGATGTGTACTAACCTTAATAGCAGATTCCACTTGTCCAGATGGCCAATGCATAGGAAAGAAGGTTCTATCATGTGTGCCCAGTTCGTTCTTTTGTTTGTGAGCATTAGGTGAGCAGAACCGTGCTACAGGGAACCTTCCCAGACAAGAATTTCCAGAACCACAGTTGGCCACAGACAGCTTTGAATCACTAAATGAGTTGCTTGTGCTGGTCTCCTCAAGTGAAGGAGTTGAGCCCACATATCCATCTTCAGCAGAGGTAGAGTTCTGAATAATCCTTGACACATAACTCTCTGCCTTAACTTTCGGACTGTACTTCAGCTTCTCATGCTTAACATTTGGAGAATCCATCCCTGTAGGGACTGCCATTGTTTTATTGTTCCACTTTGTCTTTGGTAAGGGAATTGCTGGAGTATCTCTAGCTCTAGTCTTGTTAGGAGTGCTGGAAGCCAATTTAGTGAAGCCATTATCACCAAATCCTGTCATTGAGAGAGAAGCATTCTGTGCAGAACATGCGCCAGAAATTGACACTTTTGAAGTATCACAATCTTTACTATTAAAACAAGGACTGGGCATGCAGCTTGGGCTTGGACTCCTTAAACAAGATGTAGATTCTTGCTTGGAAACCACTAACTCCTTAGCCCCTGAAACAAACAAGTGTACTATAATATAAGCATGCTTCTATATAAGAACTGATAACTTACAAAGCAACATAGGATACGTTGTGAGACAGGTAAAGGGAGCAGCAGGGTGATGCTGAATATTTTTCATCCCCTATGTGGAAAAGAGTACAGACTGCAGATTCAGCAGGAGGTCGTAATGTAAATCAAAGTGAAGATTTAGAGCTTAGATGTGCTTATCAAACTTTAAACCTAGGATATAAATCATGAGGCAATAGGAAAAAGAGAATAGAATGCACAGTGCAGCTTCATCAGAAAATAGTCATGTAAAACAACACGAAAATTTAAAGCTTACAAGTGCTTTACAAACTTTGAAACTAGGATATAAATTACATCAATTTTTTATTGAATAACCCTCAAACAAGGGACGGCAAAAAGAGATTGGGACTGGGGCCAGTCCTGCGTTACCTTTGCCAAAAGTTAATGATGTATAAACACAAATTTAGAAGTGCTTAATAGAACTAGAAATGACAGACACTGGGATATAAATCCCAGAAGAAAGGGAATGACATCTAAACAAGGGAATGACAAAATATAATGGGACTGGTTCCAAAGTTGAAAAGGCAGACCCCTGTTCCTATGCTAGCCATCGCTGAAAATATGAACAAAACTTGGATATAAATTAAATAAACTAATGAATGTTCTTTCATCAGAAAGTAATCACGGCAGAATTTCAAGTATCATGATGCTCAACTCTACAACTAGGATAGAGGTCCACATACAGTACATTGCTACAGAAAACACCATCAGCTAGTGTAAATGATCACTCATGTTTCAAAGTGCTTAAAATTATATAATTCTGATATAAATCATGCAGATTCAAGAAGGCAACCATGTAAATTGGCAGACAGATTTAGGACTGCTTGACAATCCAGAAACTAGCAAGAAAATAACATGAACTGAGGTATAAGGTATAACGCACCATCCAGGACATTCTTTAGTAGGCTGCATATTCACCTTCATCAGAAAACAATCATGCAAAACACCACACAGGTTTTGAGGTACTTGAACAGAATAGCAGACAGGCTTTCAAAATTTTGAGCTATGTTCACAAATCTGAATTGTTATGGCTTGCATTACGAAGAAGTAGAACCGAAATTGTGTGCAAAATATCCAACTCAATGCCTTGATTTCTAGTTGGGGTTAGATATCAGTCCAAAATAAAGAGTTTTGCATGACATATCTAACTTGATATCTTTGTTCGCCAGCAAGTCATGGAAATGCCAAAAAATGCAAACAGATAATTGCTTTACTCAAACAGACAAAAAACAATGCATACGGCATCACAAACTATATTTACAGATCGTTGTAGCTTTGCAATCAGCAAAAATCAGAAGAGAAAATAGGCATATGCCATCACAAACTACATTCACAGATCTACATAGTCTAGTATTCAGTTCAAATTCAGTAAATTAACAGGCGTATGGCATCACAAACTACACGTCAATCTGTACTGTTTATCAATGAATAAAACCAAGTAAACAATTGCTTCAACAGCAAAATCAGAAGACATAACGGGCATTTGTCATCTCAGATCTGCATATTCTATCATTGAGTGCATATGCAGCATATAATAGGATATCGCGTTTCCAACTACTTTCAAAGATATCTGAACGGTTTAACAATGAGCGAAAACACATTAACGGTGATTCAGAGGATGTAACAGGCATATGTAGCGCAAAGTACATTCTCGGGTCTGCATACTTTAATTTATGCACCGAGTTCGCAGTAAGACTCCAAGAAAAGAGAGAGCGTTTAACGCATATTATGATCAAATGGGAGATTATAAAGAAGTACGTAAAAGTACACATACCGTAAGGAGAAGAGGATGCTTCTGAAGAAAGTTCCTGAGAAGATCGGAGAGAGCTGCGTCGGCGGCGGGGTTTCTTGTCAGAATCTGCGTCGCTGAGGTAAGGTAGAGAGGGGGTAGGGCTGGCTGTACTTTGGGTTAATTCAGCCGTACTCCTGGAGTGGGAGCGAGACATGGACGGGGAGTCAGCGTACAGGAAAGGAGGAGCAGGAACGGCGTTGTAGAGCTCGGTCTTCGTTTTCTGCTTCAGAGCGATCTTCTGCTGCTTCTGTTGCATCGCCATCGCTGAAGGAATGGAAATGTGGGAGAGAGACAGAGAAACAGAGAAAGAGAGAAAGAAGAATAAAATCGAATCAAATGGTGGAACTTTTGTTATTTCTTTTTGGGTTTTATGTTTCTGGGGCGGTTGGTTTCTGTCGTTGAGTAAAAACTTTTTTTAAAGAAATCTCGTAATAGGTGCCAAAAAAAAGGGTTTTATTACCAACGATTTTTCTCTTTGTTTTTTACCTATCGAAAAAAGAACTCGTGCGAATGGCAGATGCATAGATCAAATCGAACCAATCCAGAAGCAAATCCAATCAACTAGGCATTAGAGGAATAGATGATTAGATCATCTTATTTTGATCGACCCTTCCAAATCGAGAAGCAAATCCAATCAATAAGCATGATGAATAGATGTTTGATCAATCCCTCCACATTTCATTTCCCTTTCCACACCTTCAATATGCATCGGAATTTTTCATGAACATTGTATTCTTCTTACATCATAGTTCGATCAAACTAACTGTGTTGATAGAGATAAGTTGTTTGATGCAATGCATAGCAATGGGCCTGGTTCGGTTTCTTTGCCTTGAAACCGAGAACCGAACCGAACTCAGCCGAACCATTTATGTATATAAAACAAAAACCAAACCGCTTATGAACTCTCAAGCCGTTTAAACCAAAACATTTACGAAAAGGTAAACCAAACGGTTTAGGGAAAAGTTGAAACCAAATCTACCATTTAATAAAAAATTTAAACTATTTAAGTCAAATTAATTAAAAATCTAAATAAACACAAATACATTAAATTAAACATTTAAGTTAAATTTATTAAATCAATGAAAAAAACATTTGTTAAACCATTCAATTAAATAAGCATTTAAGTTTAATTAATTAAATCAATAAAATACCCATTAAATTTTTTGGAGCCAATATCCGTTAAACCATGGCTTAACAATTCAGTTTGGTTTGAGCCAAAACCGGGCCCATAGCTCACGATGCAGTGCAAAACACATCGCTTGCACCACATCAACCAACGTTGAGATGATGAGAAATCATTGGCCATACGAAAAAGTGGCTTGTATCTCTCTAGCATGTTGGATGTGGGATCAATATATCTTCGATGATGAAGCAAGAGGAATGTGTTAAGTTGGATCAAACCCTTGCAAAAATCAATCGCCTAGCAAGTGTGACATTTTCAATCAACTCTTGATTCATATTAACAAATTCTATTGATTGTTAAGTGACGTTGCCATTTACAATAAAATCATTAAATCATCAATAAGTCCCTTACAATAGCAACTTCACTTACAAATCAATATGAGTTGTCGAAAATAGGTGATTTTGTATGAGCCAATAGTTAAGATTTTGTAGGAAATGGGTATGATGTTGTTCTTAATCAATATGTCGATGACGCTTTACTTTGAAACTATGCATTCTAAAAATGGATTTACACGATGCTTGGAAAAGTGCATCGTGCTCACATGTCGATGACTCATTGGTCACGAGATAATAAGCATGATACATTATGGTTCTCAACCAGTAAACAATATAAATTCCAAAAGCATGTTGATTTTGCACTCAACTAAGGGATTTGAGCTTGTTACCAATGTGGACAAATGTAACAATGTACCTTACCAATAGTTGAAAACAACCTTGCAACCTCATTATAAAATCAATTTACAACTCACTTTATTGGGTTAAATCATTATTAATGTCATGCAAAAGTTTTTAACTACTTCTTTATGAAATGTTTCATTGAGTAATCAAACAAACAAACAAGTTCCACAATTCATCCCAGGAGTTTCATAAAAGATATAGGCTTGCAAGGCAATTAGTCAAGACAAACAACATATGAGTTAATGTCGAACCGTTTGAATTAATATGAAACACATACAAAAGATGGAGTGATTAAGATGTAGCTAACTAGTGTTTAACCTTAATCACTTTACTCACTCAAGTGAAAGATTAACAAAGTAGGAAGAAATAGTTTGAGCTTAGGTTGTAAGAGGTGAGAAAACTCGAAAGGGAATAAGAGCTACAAAAGTTGCCAAAAGTAACTTTTATAGTTATTTAGAATAAGGTTTGGCCCCTTTCACATTGGGGTGGCCTTTTGACCAATAACTTTGAAAGGAATTTTGTTCTATTCCCATCTTCTGTAATGCTTCATTGAGCTTGTCTTGAGTCTTGACAACATCTCGATATTTTGTAATGAATGAGGTGGCTAGTCCTTTATATACCGTAACATCTAAGGCTCTTGACCATTACTTGTTCCCACTTGTTATAGGTCTATACAAACTTGTCCCAAATCTTAAGATAACTAATTTCTCGATTATCTGACCCATAACCCATTAAATTTGGCTATAGAATTGGTCCATGGTTATGCGTATACGGTATAACAAGTGGCATGCAATCGTAACATCTTTTGTCAAAACTCGACTATAGGATGTTAGCTTCCTCGACCAATCCCTCAAACAATGTCCTATTTGATTCTCCGTAACATAAGACACCCCATTCAAAACCACATCCTTTGCTTCAAGTGCTTCTAAGCACTTTGGTGTCTACTTGATACTTTGTTCATTTCGCTTCGCATTAATGTTTCCCGCTAATAATTTAAGTATCATTTAAAAACAAAATATCTATATATGTTTGAGGATTTATGGTTCTTATTCACAACACCACCCACATATCACACGTGGTTTCATGGACAACGATGCTTTACATGTAGATGGTTTGATTAATTGAGATGCCTCAAATGAGGTACATCAATGATCTCTTAACCATTGAATAATTTTAGGTGAAACAACCATCAACAAGGCAAACCATCATATGCATTGTACACTTTTTGGGATCCAATTAACATGCCTCAAACCATGTTAATGATCTCTTGATAAGTTTAATTACCAAAGCATATAACCATAGGTTGGATCAACCATTGACAAAGTCAAAACTTTCTACATAATCCATATACATTAGTGGACTTATGATTATCCACAAGCTACAATTTCAAAGCCAATATGCCAATTCGTAGACAAAAAGTAGCATGTGTAGATTGTATGCATGTCCAAAATTTTAGTTTGTGCTTAACCATGGTTTTTTTGTATGATCGTGAATCTCTTAGACTTACATTTCATTCCCTAAAGTAAATTAATCACACATTAACGAGTGCAATTGAGATAAAGCAATGACAACAAACTAGTAATCACTAGCAAATTAATTACACACACAGTTAGCTCATTGAATGTAAAGTAATGAATGACAAACTACTAATCACTAACAAATTAATTACACATGTAATTAGCTCTTTGAATATAAAGTAATGAACAACAAACTGGTAATCACTAACAAATTAATTTCACATGTATTTAGCTGGTTGAATATAAAGTAATCATTGATCAACAAGAAGCAAGTAATCACTAAACTATCAGTAATTAATCAATTAATTTGATTGATCATTAGTCGTAAACTCAAACTTAAATTCATCATAGTTTTCTGCTCAGAGAAGAGAGAGAGAGAGAGAGAGAGAGAGAGAGAAGACAAAGGCGAAGAAGCTTGATTCTGTTCTCATGGCAGCTCCTGCTCTTACCACGCCGTTTCAGCCTTATGTTTACCAGGTAAGGATCTCACAAATTCCATACAAACTTTTCAGAATCTTTAGTTCTTCTTTAGATCCAACGATGTGTATCGAAACAGACAAAATTTTAAGTTCTGGATCTACCTCTCAAATTGACCTAAGAGAAACAGTCATTGAAAATGCTCAGTCTTTCATCCCTTCTTTCATTGAAAATATAGCGCTGCCTCCCCACATCCAGATTGTGTTTTGTGTTTTCGAGACATAGATAATTTCTCGTTTTCCTGATTCATGAGATCTCGGAGAGAAAATAATGAAAAATTTCCGCAATTTTGCACAGTTCTGTAGCAAATGACGACAACCTCACGTTCCACTTCTGATTCTTCCGCAATACTTTTAATATGAAATATAAAACGTAAAGTTTCAACATCCACATTGTGTTTTCTCGACAGAGATAAGTTCTGGATCCCCGATTCCTGAATCATTGCTTAATTTCGGCATTGTTATTATCATTATCCCTGATTCATGGTATCTGGGAGCAAAAATAATCAACGTTTCTGCGTCACTGTACTTTTATAGCAAATGGTGATGATAATTTCATATTCTACTTTGCCTTACATTGAGTAAAATGTTATTTTTTCAAATATATTAGTTTCTTCCAAGAATCTCAAAGGTGCAATGCGAACAACACTTCTTGCCAACAGATATGGTATCAGAAGCCAGAACTTTTGCCACACATGAATATTTTCACAGTTTAGTGATTTACTATCTGTTTCATCACCATTGATTGATCACGTTTGGGAGCCAAAGTGCCAAACGTTTCAACTTTTTTTAAGGTCATTCATGTTTGTTTTGCTACTATTGCAAATCATGATCACTTTCATATTTTGATTTGGTATATTTTCCTCCATTTATTTAAGTTTGAAGTTATTTACTTGGATTCCTTAGATGCCTTTGAAGAACCTCAAACACAATTCCGAAAACTAAAATTCTTGCCAAGAAATACAATTGTACTTTCAAGACCAGGTTGTATTCATAATATCTACGTATCAGTCTTCTCACGACAGATAACTTTTCATGACTGATTCATAGTACTATTGGTATCCCGGTATCCCTCTATTATCACAAGAACTCCAATTTCATGACATTTCACAACCAAATTGTCTGTAATTTTGATCAATTTTCAGAGTTTTGTAGCAAACAGTGAGCACTTTTATATTGTTTTGGTTTTATATCCCTTTAACAAGTGCGAAATTATAATCTCGGAACTCCAATCTCGCAATGCAGATCAATCGTGCCATGAAATATGAATGTAGTCGCAGTAGACATTGTATTTCTAGTTATCAACCTTCTGTTACCTGCTTCATGATGGATTGCTTGTTTTCTTTCTTGTTGTTCCTGATTCACGGATTTGAGGTCCTTTGCTTTTCTTGCACTTAAGTTCTTGGTTTTCCATCTAATTATATTTAGTTGTTGTTCCCTTATATTTCATATTGTGAAATCTTTGCATTCTGCTTTTCAATCCAACCTTTTCTATATTTTTTCATAGTGCTGTAGACTTGAACCTTGTTAATCAGTTTGATCTCGCTGGCTAATTCAGCCTCTAGTAAATAAGACACTTTTTTAGTTTTTTCCTTCACCCATAAGAGAATGTAAGTAATCCGTTTACTCAATTTACACAGGGCATATGATATAGTAGTATAACTGAGTCTAAATGAGGGTATAAGTATACTAAAATAGAAATTTGGAAAGTAAGTTCTGGTTTCTAGAAATTTACAAATTGGTGAAACATTCTTGAACTGGCTTCTTTGCTTTTATATTGGTGGGACTAGTGCTAAGAACCCCAAACTCATCTAGGGAGGATTGAGTGAGATACCAAAGATATGATCTATTGAGCAAGATCCAAGATCAATTGAGCCTGGATTGATGGAATTCTGAAAAGTTCCTTTATATTGATTTATTGCATGAAAAGTTCCTGGAAGTTTGAGTGTGTAAAGGTGAAGTTCAGTACTCAGAGAAAATATGTAAGTGATGCAAAGTGTCTGTCATAGGCTATTGTGTGGTGTCCTGATGGGAAACTTGTTCCACTGTGATGGAACCAGCTAGGGAAGAAAGATTAATTAAGCATATTACAACTACCTTTATTGATGACATCCTCTTCTTTGTGGAGTACAATCTCCCCTGGGGTGACTGGTAGCTGCACAATAAGGAACCATCTTCAGGGTTCAGTGATGTATTAAATTAACACTCCCACCATCAGTTAATCTGAGAAATAGAGAATGCAGAGATAGGAGAGGCAATTATATATCATACACATGAAATCTGAGAACATAGGCAAAACTCTCGTGATAAAGCAGTTCATCCCATGAGATCACCTCTGGAAATTATTGGCAATCTCAAACATTGATCCCAATGACACTCCAAGTCACAAATTCTCCTCACAATTATTTTAATAATTACTCAGTGTCTCTTTAAAGATCTGGTGTACAATACTTATACTCCATGCAGCCATCCATCTCAAAAGATGTGCACAGTTAGAAACCCACCATCCAAAAGAAAACACAGAACCTCTAAAAAAATGCAGTTGTGGAGGTTGTGAAGTCCATTTTTGCCATTTTCTAATCGAAAACAATGAACCAGGGGCTGCTGTAGATCAAAATGAAGCTCCATGGATCCCATATGAAGTGATGTTTAATCCTCATCCAATTCTTTGTAAAGGCCTCATACATATACATTATCCTAGCAAGAGTGGAAACATGCAACTCACATATTTCCACACATTATTCTCATAAAATGAAGACCTATAAAAAGGAAGACTGATCAACGCGAAAAAGGTTCTCCACATACAATAACCAACATTCGACTCATAATCACTTTGTGTAACTCCTTCACCTTTGCATCTGAAAACATCCATAGAACACATGAATCCGACGATTCTAGAGAGCTGAAAATAAAAATATTCCCACATCCAAAACTTGTTCGATATTCAAACTACTCCAAAGCGCATGCTGGAACATTAATCCTACAAATGACAAAATTGATTGATCGAAATAGGATGCATGGAAGGACAAAATACTAGTTATTTATGAAATAGAAAGCGTTTTAAAACTGAAAGGTTTAGCAAACGAGCTCCAAATTGAAAAAATAATGCTATTTCTCTCCTTGCAATGATACGAAGAATCTTTTTGGCAAAAATATCTCCATCTTCATTGGCTTTTGTACTATAGGTTTTTTATTCCCATTAATTCATTCAGAAGTTCAATTGTGTTACAGAGTCCACAAGCAGTATGTATTCCTTTCCAAATACTTGGAGGTGAAGCACAAATTGTCCAGGTAATTTCATAATCCTCAAATTTGTATTTCAAAATTGTCATCACTTGCACATGCATATGCTTTCTTTCCCAATGTTATTTTTCATCCAAACGTCTAGAACTTGTCTTTTTAACAGCCAAAACAGTAAGAGCATTTCTGAAACTTGTTTGAAACACATTTCATTTTGATGGGCATCTGTGGAGCCAATTAATCAACTGCATTCAGTGCTGTAGCACAAACACAAGTGGAGGATCCTCATGTTTTCCTTGTTACAAAAGATTTCTTTTACTCTATCATTGCATAAGGTAGGAGTTATCCTAAGCACTTAGATATAGAATGGCTGGGAATTTTTCGAGAAGACTTCAACAAGATATTTCCACTATTTTAGGAAGATCTTGAAGTGTCTCATTTTCAGAACCTGTAGATGATAGCTCATCAATGTATTCAAGTAAGAATCAAACTTTCAAACCATCCATATAGAATTCATAGATATTCCAATCCAACTTAGTTCACAAGTTGCATTATGACTTCCAACTGTTCAAAATGCAGTATCTGATTGCAACATGACACATTGTAGTCTCAATGTACAAACAATTAAAGATCATTTGCCAATTTATTAATACAATGACTAGTCTTCCCATTATTTTAATATCATGTTAAAGCTTGGCCTTGTATTATACAAATATGGGTTTCCTGCCTTCATGTTATAGGCATAACCTTACAAACCAATTCTACAGCCAATCCTAACAGCACTGTTTACTGATAATTTAAAAGGTAAAAAATGTAAATCTACGAAACCAATCCCTTGGAATGACCCTTTACAAGAATGTTTTACCATTTTCATTGAACGTGTATGCTTTGCTCCTACTCTTACATTGCATGTAGGGAAATATGAAACCGACCACAATCGGTCAACATGTGCATATGAGAGATGCAGAGATCAAGACAACAATACACAAGAAAGTATAGAGACACAAGATCTTTTAACGTGGAAAACCCTGAAAGGGAAAAACCACAGGAGTCCACAAACTCTAAACAAGTCACTATGGTAGGAGGGATATACAATAAGAAACTCCAAGGCAACAACCTTGAATTCTTCTTCGTCCATAGATGGTTACAGAGTTACAACTCTCACTCTCACCCTCCTACACACAAGTAACACTCACTAATACACTAGTTACAACAAATGCTACACAAAATTACACATAATGATTTGCCCTAGATGTATTTATACTAATACATACTATGTGCTATTTACAAATATGGCCTCTTCCGGATACATCTCCGGATCCAATCTCTCGTCTGGATCTTCATCCGGTTCCAGCACTCTTCCAATCCGGTTCTTGTTCTTCGAACTCCAATTCGATTTGTACTCTTCCCATCTGGAGGGACCTGTTTCCTAACATTGCAAGGCTCTTCCAAACATTTCGAGGTTGAAACTGATGCTAGTTATTATGCAATTGGCAGCTTTTTTTACCAAGACAGAAATCTTATTGTTTTGGAGAGCAGAAAACTTGATTTTACTCATTTTTTATATTTAATTAAAGAAAAAGAACTTTTGCAATAATTTATGCACTTAAAACTTGGAGACATTATCGGTATGTAAATCGTATTGTGGTCACAACATACCTCCGGTCTCTGAAATATTTTGTGATCAACATGATCTTGTTGGTTGTAAAGGTTGATGGGCAAATCTCATGAAGACTTTGATTTTTCCATTCTTTATTGCAAACGTTTAATGAACACAGTTGTTAGTGCTCTTATTTGTCTTCATGAGGTTAACATGCTTAGCTTCATTGAATTAAAATCTGATCTTTTTGATCAACTCCGAGGTTATCACTTTTAGCATGTCTGCAGAAATTTTGAGTAGGTGCAAATTCTCTCAGTTTGTGATGTACCATACTATCAGTTACATGGATTGGTAATAGTTCCCGCTCCAATGGAGCTTTGGCGGCTGCAACAGCTATTATGAATGAACAAAAAAATTCTCCCCGCATTTGCTAGAGTGAATAATCAAAAAGAAGATGAGAGAATGCTAACAATACCTTGATGGCAGATTCTTCAAAAGATACTAGAAGGGATCTTAGACTCACTAACAGAGTCTTGACGTCTCAAGATACCCTAATGAAGGGGATAGCTAGTCCCCGTTATCTAGCCCAACTCCTAAGGGCCCTAGACGTCCACATGTTCCCACGTGTCATAGGTTCTAATGGGTTTGTCCCAGTACCTAAGAACTAGTTTCTAAAATATCCTACCCTTAACCCATTGGTCCCATGTGTCATAGGTCCTTATGGGTTAAGGGTAGGATATTCGAGAACTTGTTGTCGAATATCCTACCCTTAACCCATCAAAATTAGCCGTAGAATTGGCCAAGGTTATGCTGGTAACACTTGACCAATTTCCAGTGCTTTTAACAACCTAAAATTTAGAAATTATGCTTTTTTGAATAAGGAAACTTCTCAAAATGATTGTAGATATTTTTTAACAAGCTAAAAGTTAGAATTTATGCTGTTTTGAGTAATGAAATTTCTCAAAATGATTGTAGATTTATTTTTTTAATGAGCGAAAAGTTAGAATTTATGCTGTTTTGAGTAATGAAATTTCTCAAATGATTGTAGATCACATCTCTATGAAAATTTGACATACACATAATTTGACATCTCTATGAACTGCATTTTTCTTAAATAAAAGTTAGTGTGATTGACAACCTAAAAGTTATAATTTATGCTTTTTTCAATAATGAAATTTCTCAAATGATTGTAAATCACATCTCTATGAAAATTTGACATACGCATAATTTGACATCTCTATGAACTGCGTTTTTCTTAATTATCACCAAAAATATTATTGGGACAGAATAAGTTTCTGTAACTTTTCTGGTTACACTTCGGGTGAACATATTTGTTGCTTGTCTATAAAGAGGAAAAATCTGATGTATAATGATGTCGTCCAACATTAAAAGAATTTCTATTTTTCTTGGATATAAGCTGTCTTTTTCACTTTGTGTAGCGGTAATTCATTTTTGTATTTTTATTTGCAGATAATGCTGAAGCCTCAAGAAAAAATTCTTGCAAAACCAGGTGTGCAGTCTGCTGCATATGTAATTTTAAGGGCAAGTGGTATATTATACTTAGATAATGTTTTTTAAAATCTCTGTAGGATCAATGTGCTACATGTCAGCATCAGTACACATGGAGAATATCTTGCCTCCAGAGATTGGGGGTGTAAATGTTTTGCAGTTGCTTTTCGGGAACAGTCCCAGCACCACATCGTATATTCCTACTTTGGTTTCATATATATGAATAATTGCCTATGTGATTCTATGAGGGAATGACCTATGGAACTGGCAGGTACACCAACGTGGGTAACCAAGATGGTTATGTTGGCATTGCAGCACCATCCCTCTCTAGAATATTGCCGGTTTGTTTCAAATTTTATAACATGAACTAGGTTTCACAATGTACAATTTGAATTTGTTCATTAATGGACTGATTCTATTGTTTTATTTATCTACACGATCGTGAAAATTATATCATATCTTTGGTTAACAGATTGACTTGGCTAGGTTTGGAGGGGAGATTATTTGCCAGGTAAAAATCATATTAACCTTCTTTTAATGTGCATCTTGTTCCTCCTGTGTATTAAGGGATTCAATGAGATCTGTTTGGTGTCTCAGCCAGATGTCTACTTGTGTTCTATCAATGATGTAACCATATTGCCTACAATCATGCGAAGAGCTCGGGCGGGACTGTTTAGTGGTGAAGTATGTCTTTCATTATATTTTCTTCCTTTGCCTATGCATTGACTTCATTGACTTTCATCATAAGTATCTACTCTGTCAAACAATTGTAGGGATTTCTCATGCACAAGCTAACTGGACAAGGTCTTGCATTCATAACTGTTGGCGGATCTAGTAGGCTTTCACCGTTCCTAATCATGTTTATGTTGATTGACTTATTTATGTTTTTAAATCCATAAATGAAAAATATAAGAAAATAAATGTGTTGGGTGTGAGAACTCACTGTGTTCATCTATATATTAATATAATTTTTTAAGTCACCAGAAATGTGTTTCTTGAAAATTAGAAAGAAAGCTCTTACATTATCCTCTTATCTACTTTATTCTCTAGAATTCCTTATAAATCAATTGTTTATGTAGATCATGTCAAATCCAAACTAAAGCAAAAGTGTGTATTAAGTAGAAAAAGTTATACATGCTGTTACAGTTAGTGCACGACTTGAGTTTGTTCATGCCTTACTGTGACCTTTCTAGTTAGAGTCTGAGTATATGTTTCACCAATCTGATCTTATATATCTCCATCCAAACCAAAGGGTATCAATACAGCCTAAAGTTGAGAGCAAGAGAGAAGGGTAATGTATCAGCCATTTTTCAGCTTTATGTGCCTGTTATATGTCCCAATGTAACCCATGTCGACTAGTAGCATCCAGATGATAATTGAATTTCTAAATAGAAGGTTGAACAAGACTGTACCTGCACTTAAGTAAGGTAAGAAATATCAATGGTCAACCTTGAGAAATAGAAGTAGTAACTAGGATCAGGAGTGGTAATACCCAACTAATAATTAGAGTACGTGTTTGTCTGCAATCATATAAGCGCTATGAGAAGTATAAGAAAGTAAGTGTTGCAAGTTAAAACAATCTGGAAGAAATATAACATGGGTTTCCTTTCATAGTAAGATATTAGACGAAACATCCTCGATTCCACATGTGAATTGTGATGCTTCAATCCTCTAATGGATCCTCAGGCACTGAATGTTCTGAGTAAATATCTCCATTCTCTCTAAGGCTGGAGTCCACCATTGAGGCTGAAGCCATAGGACCTGCCTCCTGGATATTCCACTTGAATAAGTCAGTAGTCAGTAGTCTCTCACTCATTCAGTTACTCAGATTGTATACGAAAACCTCTCTGCTCAGGTGGCACATACCCGTAAAATTGCCGTGATACGAACTGCCAAAGAAAAAGGCCTTTCAATTGCTATGTTTCCATTATTCCATGTTGCACAAAAAAAGGAATGTGTTTTGTGTCCACCAATTATTGCGCCTATTGAACAAATTGAATTGCAAAAACCGTTATTTGCAAGGATTATTATGCATTCGGTGAACTATAGGATGCCATTTGGCAAGATTCACATATGTTTTCATGAAATGACCATCACATGCATCACAACAGATCCAGGCTGCGAAAACTATAGTTATGACATGTGAAATCCTTTTTTTTAAAGTAAAAAGCCAGAGTTCAGTCCACTATTGAGTTGTTTGACGTAGTTTGTAGCAGTGAAAACTTATTGCCACATGTTCAGTAGTCTCCAAAAGGTAGAAACGCCCATTCTTTAGGATTGCAGCCATGATTCTATGACACCCAATCATGCCTGGGGTGCACTCTTTAATCCAAATGCGAGGTTCCCGATCTAATGCATTCTGAATAGAGTGCAATAAGGGATGAAAACGTGAGATCACTGGGATCATAGACACTGTAAAATGGGTTGGAATTTAATTATGATTAATGAAATCAATATATACAAATCTTTAATCTCTGTTCAGTGCCGAGATTGTGAAAAAGACCATGAAGATTAAGATGAAGATGAAAGCAGAAACTCTATAATAAAATAACTTACAAATAAAACTTTTAATCATTGTAGAGGACACAAATAGCATAGTGGTTTCATCCCAATATTTTAGGATACTACAAAGTAATAATAAACTATTATAATTAATATACATAAGTTGGTGCTTGCATGTAACACCACTCCAACAAGATGTATATAAAATGCATATGAAGTTGTTTATTTTTTTTTGAAATGCAGTCAGTAAACTGACAAATAGAACATCTCATGCCAAATGGGTGTTGTGAATAGGATCCGTGAGTTGGCTATCAGTGAGTAACACAGTTTACATCTTAATCATGGCCAGAGTTATGCCTCCTCACCGAAGCTTTGGGACTGGATCCTTGTCTACCCTATGTTATGACATGGGTAGGAACATTCATCAATCTTTCCTAAGCTAATAACAATTGTGCTAATCAGTAAGGCGAACTACTCAGGCTGTACTACAGCTCCACTGCATGTGGTGGCTCTGCTGAGCACTGCCAAAGCTCTAATAATGGATACCCAAGATGCCTACATACTGTCTCCATAGATAACCAGTCTGCTAACCATGATCTGCTGAGTGTCATTCTGCACAGATGATGTGGACCAATTTATGCATGTTAAATTTCTCAGCCCAGAGAACAATGCTATTAAATCCCAAACCCAAACTGATAATCTCCTAGAGTGGGGAAAAGTAAATGAATTATCTGTAAAGGCTTGTTCAATACGTTGGCTGAGTGTCATTCTGCACAGATGATGAGGACCAATTTATGCATGTTAAATTTCTCAGCCCAGAGAACAATGCTATTAAATCCCAAAACCCCACACTGATAATCTCCTTCTAGAGTGGGGAAAAGTAAATGAATTATCTGTAAAGGCTTGTTCAACAAGTTGGCTCTGATAAGGCAGTGTTAAACCAACCATTTGAACACCATTTGCCAATTTATGCAGCATTACCAAATTGGAATTGAAGCAAATATCATACACGGGGGAATTAGGGACACCCTCGCCTCACAGTTTTAATTACATGGATTTGATGCCACTTGATCAGAGTTTCTTGACACTGCACTTCAGAGAGGCATCTGCCATTTTCCTTGTCTGCAGAAGGACATCTTGTTGATACTACGAAACAGCATTATAACCTAAGTGATTCCTGTACACACCAAGCATCATGGCATGGCGTTGCCTACTAACATATCTTGGGTTGAGCTTACACTTGATTGTTTATATCTCAAGATGTAGCTTGAAGTACTCTTGGTAATTAACCATATTCTTTTATAATATATACGATATTCTTTCTGAAAGAAAAATAAAAAGAGATTCATTTGTGACCATGAACGCGAACATGCTACGTAAATTCGTAATGGTTCCTTGTACATACTACCTATCATGCAACCTAACGTATTATGGGCTATGCTAAGACTCAAATGTTTTGTCTAAAGGTGCGGCCTCAAGAACCATGCTAATTAATTGTATTTTCTTTACATTACTATTTATGAAAGAAAAAAAATAGAGGTCCATTATTGCTCATGAAGAGGGAATACAATTTGTAAGGCTGTGATTTTCTGGACTGTTCTTTTTAGATTCTTCTGATATTTTTGTAATGGTTAACTCAGGTTTCTACTTTGTTATGCTTACTATCTTTGCATGTCGTACAGTGATGGAAGGTTTCTAACCTGTTATCATTATTTCCTTTGTACGTCGTACAGTTGTGCAAAAGAACCTGACTGAAGGGGAGACAATTGTAGTTGATGCAGGCTGTGTAGTTGCCATGACAAGATTAGTTGATATGCAAGTTAAATATACAGGCAGTGTGGGGCGGTCCATTTTTGGGGTTTGTCTCAATGACTTTTTAATGGCATAGTCTCATGTTTTAATATATACTTCTATTCTGTTAGATCTATATTTTGCCCTTTCTTATTCATTTATTCCTTCCTTAGGGCGGTGTACATGCAGCACATCTTACTGGACCTGGAGTGGTCTTCATTCAGAGTTTACCATTGCATCGTCTAGCCAATAAAATAGCGCGGTAAATAACCCAGTTATAAATTTTTATAATCGTTTATGAAACTGTCTCAAACTAACTCATTGGCAACCACAATCAATAAATACATGTTTTTCTACAGGTCTGTAGCAGCTCCAAACTTCCGTGATAACCCAAGATTGTTGATACAAATAGCTGTCTCTCTATTTCTTGCTTATGCAGTAGCTCTTTATCTCTTGATCCTGACAGAAATATAAAAATTCAATTAATAGCGTGATTTAGTGACTCAACACCCACATATTGTTGACCTTGAGAGTCAATAGTGTCAAATTCTTCATGTGGAAATTTCCAAAATACTGCTGGTAGTTCGAAGATTAGTTATATGGCGGGCTTGGAAAATATGCAGGCATTTGAAAGCTCTGGAGATGGCAACTGAGCTGGGAATTGTAAAGTGAAGGGCAGATTGATTTTTTACGACAAAGAAATTTAATGTTGCTGCAGTAGTTATACAGAACCGGCTTCAAACAGCATTTCAGGAATAGAAACTAGTGTCTGATTTCTGTTTCAGTGTTTAAAACAAGAACACTTGAGGAATAGTGACTAGTGAAAATTAGAAGTTATAGGCGATGTTAGTATTATACAAATAATTGGTGAAATAATGCTTGGGAGTAAGAAAAATGACATTTTTTTATTTTTTAAAGGTTCAAGATTACATTTTTTATTCCTTTAAAGGTTAACTATCAGTTCTGATAAAGTAATGGATTGTCGAATTTTCGTTTCAAATTTCGTTATTAACACATTATTATATGACCAAGTAGAGTATCACTTGGATCTTATTAACTCTCCATTCTATTTCATTTGGTATCACTTGATCATTCTATTTCAAAAAACATATCTGACAATATCATACTCTATAAATTGTCCATCAATGCCAAAGTTTGGTATCACTTGATCATTACATTACAAAAATTACATTTCAGAACAGACCATTAATTGGTGTGAGTTAATATAACATTTTGATGTTGATGATACATGTGGAACTTCAATACCAACTACATTTATAAACAATTAGATGCTCATTGGAAAATTAAACTATTCCTCAAATATGTGTGCTATTTAGTTGTCAACTGCTTGCTGGGTTTCTATCAAACAGAGATTCTATTTATATTCCGCATCCAAGCCATTGGAAAATTAAATTACTCCTCAAGTATGTGCTATATTGAGCTGTCAACTGCCTGCATGTATTTCTATCAAAAGAGATTTTATTTATATTCCGCATCCAGAAAACAGTCTGAGGACACCAACAGGACTGTGCAAATCAGTTAGAAAGGTTTGCTTCTCTTCTAAGCAATGCAAAAAGATGGATTCCCTAGCTGCTCCCACCATCCCACTTTGAGTTGCATACTCCAATGCCATTTCTATGTCCATCTGGAACCATAAAAAGTGCTTTCAAGCTATTAGTATGTATACGAACCATTTTAGCTTATTAACCTTCATCTCTGACCATGCATGCACAGGTAATTTTGAAAGTAACTTGAAATCTAGACAATTCTACAAAGATAAAAAAAGTCGAAAGAAATAGGTGTACCTGATCCACATGTTGACTCAACTTCTGTTTAATTAAACCTTCTGTGACATCACGCGAAGCAACCTTCTCAAGGAGCTCCTTATCTTCTTCGTCATATTTCTGTCTCTTGGACTTGTGATGCTCTGACATTGTCAGCAAAGTATCATATATAGCCCGAGAAACACCAGGAATGTACCTGTTATAATACAAATATTAACCATATCAGAACTTGCTCGCATGAAACCTAACAAAAAATACAGATTCAATCATGTACTTCACTAAAGCCTTCTTTCTCTCTTGCTTGTCCCATGCAGCTTGTTGTCTTGTAATTTTTGCTTTCAATTGGTTGCAGCACTGCTGAATGGCCATCTGCAATAGATGAAAGAAACATATTATGAAAAGTTCATAGAATAGCTAGGACGCCTTAGATCTTCAAATTTAATTTGTGAGACAGCTAAGATTTCAGCTTTTTAACCTTCACAGCAGAAGCGATTTCTTCCACATCATCTCCAATGTATTCTTTACCAGTTCCTTTGAAAGGTATCTTTGTACTTACAATGCTTACAAAAACTCCAACCTTATCCTGGTTCTCTTTGATCTTATAATTGCTCCAGCTGCGACATTATTTTCAAGTAGTGATTGCATGCCCAATAAAAGATCTACCAACAACACAAGCTTTTGCACTTAATCACTCCAATAATCTAGGAGACATACTTTATGCGCTTCATTGCTGTCCGTGTTACAACATCACCTCCCTGCTCAAACAGCAAAGGTATCCTATTTGCAAATCTAAATATATTCAGGCCCTGTATGAAACATTACTGACAGTAAACAACTGTTACGTAAGGTTTTTTTATCAAACAACATATTTATTACCGGTTTCACATCCCTGCCTCCTATACTAACACCAGCTTCAACAATAAATGGATGTCCTTCAAATACCTGCGGACTGATGGATATGCAAGAAATAAGGCAACAGGAATGACGTAAGAAAAAAATGCATTTCTGATTCTAAAAGCATCCTAAGAAGAGAACACGGTCCTGAGAATAAATATGAGCTATCGTTGAGAGATCTTGAGATTTTTACCTGCCTTGATGAGTAGCAACCATATCTGGATGCAACTCCTTTAATATACCAAGTCTCAGGTTATATTCCCCTGCTGGGCTGAGGCACTGACAAGCAACATTCATTTAGTAATGCATCTTGATTGTGAACTTCTTTACAGATTGCAATATATCATGATTGGCATCTTCAGTATAAGATCTACATATACAATAACTTATAAAGATGTAGATGGACATTTCCCCAAGATAAAAAGAACCCCTCAAAAGTAGAAAGGGAATGCAAAAAATAGAAATATGAAGACAAGCTAAAAAGTGCAAGATCATCAATTTTATCATGCACATCTGATGCAAGTAAAATTGATAAATCAAGGAGATACAATGAGATGATTACAAAATGGCCGTGAAGAAAAATTTCCCTTTATGGGGGACAGTGTAATCTACTATACCTCTCCACTTGGTTCATCAAATTTTGCTTGTCGAAAGAGTTGATGGATACGAACAATTTGCTGGCCTGTCAAGGATTTCACAGGCATCTTTGGTGAAAAGTCAGGACCCATCTCTCCTGGAAAAATATATGACAGCTAGTAAATGAAAATGACGTGTATGGGCATCCACTTCACTTCCCGATTCTCTTGATTCCATCATACCGATAAGGCGTTCAGCATATGCCTTGCCAATGTTAGTAAATTCATGCTGAAGAAACTGGATGAGGTTCAATTTTGTTGTTTCAGTGATTAGGCGTTTTATAAGAAGGAGATCAACCGCAGATGGGTGAAACTTGGTCTCCACCGGTGCAGGAGGCATAACATCTGTCCGTCGTGTAAACCGAATGGTCATATTTTTGCTGTCCATAAGCATATCGACAATCAGAATTCTAAAAAATGTTAGCACCAATACAACAATTAACGGGAATATTTTCAAACAGGTTAGCACGATATCTGCAGCCCCTGTCACCAAACAAAGATAAACAAAATAATCTGTAAATACTATTAAAAAAACAATCCTTACTCTGATGTTTCTGTGATGTATCTGAAAAGGAACTCAGCATAGGGTGTAATCACTGCCATTTGGCGCATATAGTTGATAATTTTAGACTAAGAATACATGCAGAAAAAGAAGAAGCATCAGTCATATTTAGCCAGATGAGTATGAGAAAAAGGCCACAGAGAAGAGTGGAACAAAGAACTACACGATAAGTTGTCCAGTTTCCCTCGATAGTAACTGAAAGTTCTGCACCATGCCATTTTGATGTATTCTCTTTCTTCTCATGTAAGTGTATATGTGGGATGTTCCTGATGCAATTAGAAAACTTTCTCAGAGAAATATGAGGCTAAGTACATTCAGTCACACCAAAAGATATCTCAAAATTTAAACCTATAAATGTCTACATGCCAGCATAATTATATGCATTCAATCATGAAACATACTTGTGAATATCTATATCCAGGATGCAGTGAGAGACAAAATTCTGCCCCTTCATTGAAGCTATTACATCAATAGGTAATCCTGTACTCATTTTTGCCCAAATCAATGCCTGCAAAATAGAATTTTGGATCTACTCAGCAAAGGAGTGAATATACTGGTAAAACTACAGTAAGTGTGGTGGGTAACAACATGAAAATGGCTAAAATCAAGATTGGTTTACGTTCGAGTCTATTATTACCATCTTAGCTCCTAATCCAAATTTCCCTCGTGTCTGCCTGAGGCCATACTTTGTACCAGAGAGAACTGCATCCCATCACAAGAGCACAAGAAATTCTTACATATAGATCATTGTGACATTCTGAAACCCTTTTTCTACGAAATGGCAATGAAATCTATTCAACGGACAATTTATCTTCAAAAAGAAGCGCAAAATATTTATCAATAGAAATAACAATATGACATGCACAGGACATTGGCATGCTTATTTGTAAGTAAACGACAATGGAGGCCAAACATTTTGCATTGTGGAGATGCATTGCTAGTACATTTCCCAATGCACAAGGATATGGATGGAAGTCAGCATGTCGCTCTTAAACAAAGGATACCAATATGCACTAGAGGCATTGGAGGAATGCTTGTACTGTACAAAAAGGATCTCCATGACAGTGCATGTTGTCCATAAGGAAGCAGAAGTGTGTTATACGTAAACAAAAATCAACAGAGATCTTAGAGAGCTATACATTGCGATTGCTACTTTCCACCTTTATATTCGAGCGAGGTTTGCACCTCTTAAAGAATCACCATATTTACCATGATCCAATGATATGATGAGATTTCTAGGGGATATAATACTATT
>NW_028230633.1:0-54533 GCF_043228905.1 Azolla caroliniana
CATACCGGGGAGCCACGGACCGGAGAGGTCCGGATCGGCGAGGGCAGGACCGGAAAGGAACGACGACACTCGCGGCAAGTGAAGAAGAAATAATGCTCATTACCGAAGAGAGGGAGCTGAACCTTGTCGGTGAAGAGATGACCTGGGTGGTCGATTCCGGAGCGTCGTTCCACCTGACCCCGGAGAAGAAATACTTCTCATCCTACATAGCCGGTGAGCACGGCTGTGTCCGGATGGAAATGAAGGTACGTGCCGGATTGCCGGCATAGGAGACGTGTGGCTGATGACATCAACCGGATGCAAGATGCTGCTGAAGGATGTTCGACACGTTCCGGAGGTTCGATTGAACCTGATTTCGGCCGGGAGGCTAGACGATGAAGGCTACACGGGTAGCATCCGGAACGGTGTCATGAAGTTCAGCAAGGGGAGCCTGATAGTGGCTCGGGCCCGGAAGGTCAACACACTGTACCTGATGAATTCCCGGCTATGTCCGGAGGAGTTGAATGTGGCAGCCGACACTGCCGGTGAGCTGTGGCACAAGAGACTGTGCCACATGAGTGAGAAGGGGATGAAGAGGCTTGCAGAAGACAACCTTATTCCAGTGAAGCATGTGCACCTGGAGAAGTGCACCGACTGTCTGGCCGGTAAGCAAAACCGGACCTCCTTCCACTCAAGGCCACCGACGAGACGTAGTGCACCATTGGAGTTGGTGCACACTGATGTGTGTCAGGTAGAAACGAAGTCACATGGCGGAGCCCAGTACTTCGTGACATTCATTGATGACCATAGCCGGAAGCTGTGGACGGCACCGTTGAAGACAAAGGACCAAGTGTTGGGCGTCTTCAAAGAACTCCACGCGAGAGTGGAAAGGGAATCCGGCAAGAAACTGAAAGCGATACGAGCGGATAACGGAGGGGAATACCGGGGGCAGTTCCAGGAGTACTGTCGCTCGAAGGGAATCCGGCTCGAGTTTACTGTGCCGAAGACGCCGGAACTGAACGGGCTGGCCGAGAGGATGAACCGGACCATAATGGAGAGGGTCCGGAGTATGCTGGCGCATGCGAAATTACCCAAGGGGTTTTGGGCTGAGGCAATGTCGACGGCGACATACGTGATAAACAGATCACCCTCAGTACCTTTGGATGGAGACACGCCGCAAAGAGTGTGGACCGGTAGGGAAGTATCCTACCGGCATCTGAAGGTGTTCGGGTGTCTCGCATATGTGCATGTGGCAAAGGACCGGAGAGGAAAGCTAGATCCAAAGACCCGGCCATGCATATTCCTCGGTTACGGAAATGACGAGTTCGGCTACCGAGTATGGGACCCGGTCGACAAGAAGATATTCAGGAGTCGAGATATCATCTTCATGGAGGACAAGACACTCGCCGACTGGGAGTCGGAGAAGAAGATGAAGAGCTCCAAGTCGACCGGTGAGAATCAACTCTACAAGGAGCAGTCCCGACCGGCAAGAGACCGGTTAGCACTCGAGGATCCGGCCGAAGACGGTGAAGAAACAGAACCGGCCGAAAAAGATGAAATCGATACCGGAACCGGCCCCGATCCCGAAATGGATTCGGATGAAGAAGAATCGGAAGAACCGGTTACCGAAGCTCCGGAACGGAGATATCCTCTAAGAGAGAGAAGGGCCCCCCGGAGATTTCCGGAACCAGAGCACGTGCTGCTAACCGACGAGGGGGAGCCGGAGAGCTTTGAAGAAGCGAAGCATGACACACATAGCCGCAGGTGGTTAAGTGCCATGCAGGAGGAGATGGATTCCCTGCATGAGAACCACACATATGAACTTGTGGAGTTGCCGAAAGGAAAGCGGGCACTTCGAAACAAGTGGGTGTTCAAGCTGAAACCGGGAGATGCCGGAAACCCCCCGAGATACAAAGCCAGGATCGTGGTGAAGGGGTTCCAGCAGAAGAAGGGTGTGGACTTCGACGAGATATTTGCCCCGGTAGTGAAGATGACCTCCATCCGGACGGTGCTGAGCATAGCGGCAAGCATGGACCTCGAGGTAGAACAGATGGACGTGAAGACGGCATTCCTTCACGGTGACCTCGAAGAAGAGATATACATGCAGCAACCGGAAGGATTCGAGAAGAAAGAGAAGGAGCACCTGGTATGCCGATTGAAGAAGAGCCTCTACGGTTTGAAGCAGGCTCCCCGGCAGTGGTACCGAAAGTTTGACTCCTTCATGACCGATGAAGGGTACCACAAAACGCAGTCCGACCACTGCGTGTTTGTGAAGAAGTTCGACGGAGGAGACTCTCTAATACTCCTCCTGTACGTGGATGACATGTTGATCGTCGGACGGGACCAGGTCAAGATACGGATGCTGAAGAAGGCTCTTCACCGAACCTTCTCAATGAAAGACCTGGGTCCGGCGAGGCAAATACTAGGGATGCACATCATCCGGGACCGGAAGAAGAAGCAGTTGTGGCTGTCACAGGAGAAGTACGTGACAAAGGTGCTTCAACGGTTCAACATGTCGGAAGCAAGACCGGTCGGATCGTCCCTCCCGGCAAACTGCAAGTTGTCCAGCAAGCAAAGCCCTAAGACAAAGGCTGAGAAGGAGGACATGATGAAAGTACCATATGCCTCTGCCGTCGGGAGCTTGATGTACGCGATGGTGTGTACCCGACCGGACATAGGATATGCAGTCGGAGTGGTGAGCCGGTACATGAGCAATCCCAGCAAAGAGCATTGGAACGCGGTCAAATGGATACTCCGATACCTGAAGGGCACGGCAAACATGTGCCTCCGATTCGGCTCCGGTAAGCCCGAACTCGATGGATTTACCGATTCGGATATGTCGGCTGATGCAGATACCAGCCGGTCCACATCAGGGTATGTGATGACGTATGCAGGGGGAGCTGTTTCATGGCAGTCGAGGCTGCAGAAGACGGTTGCACTGTCAACCACGGAGGCGGAGTACATGGCGGCTGTTGAAGCCGGCAAGGAAATAATATGGATGAAGGACTTCATTAGAGAGCTCGGTATCCGGCAGGAGGAGTACCGACTCTACTGCGACAGTCAGAGTGCCATCCACCTTGCGAAGAACGCGGCCTATCACTCCCGGACGAAGCACATCCAGCGAAGATATCACTGGATCCGGGAAAGGATAGAAGACAAGGAGTTCGTGCTGACGAAGATCCACACGGACGAGAACGGGTCGGATATGCTGACTAAGGTACTTACACCCGACAAGCTAGAAGCATGCCGGAAGAGGATCGGATTGGAGAGACATCCCATGCCGAAGTGAAGGGGGAGTTTGTTGGGATTTACGGTCCCTCCGGATGGGATGACCGGAGATGAATGACGGCAATCCCGGAACCGGAGGATGAAGAGTACCCGGCATGAAGCCGGATGAAGAGTACCCGGCATGAAGCCGGATGAAGAGTACCTGGCTACGGAGCCGGATGATGTAGACCCCGGCTACGGAGCCGGATGACGAAGACCCGGCTACGGAGCCGGATGATGAAGACCCGGCTACGGAACCGGATGACGAAGACCCGGCTACGGAGCCGGATGATGTATGTACCCGGAGAGAGATCCGGATGCGGGGACATATTTGTGAATATGTTTGCCAAGGGCCCTTGTGGCTATATTTGTAAATAGCCTGAAAGTCATATGTATATAAATATGACTTAGGGCAAACAGTTTTGCTGCTGCTCATGTTTTCTGTTTTCCACTTAGAGAGAGTGAAGAGAGCAGCCGAGAGAGAGAGAGAGAGAGAGAGAGACGAAGAGGTCGTTGCCTCTGTGTATTACCGCCGCCTGTGGCGAAGACAGTGAGCTCAAGGTTGTTGCCTTGAAGCTTCACCATTGTACATCTCTGTTCATAGTGATAGTTGGAGTTTGAGGACTCCCGTGGTTTTTCCCGTATAGGGTTTTCCACGTTAATCCCTGTGTTATCGTGTCTTTCTCTGTGTTTCCTATTTTCTGCTGCATTGATTCGTGATTTCTCGGTTGTGGCCGAACGGTGAAGGTGAATCGGAGCGTTGATTCGCAACAGCACAGTCTCTTGTGCCACAGCTCACCGGCAGTGTCGGCTGCCACGTTCAACTCTTCCGGACACAACCAGGCATTCATAAGGTACAGTGTGTTGACTTTCCGGGCCCGAGCCACTATCAGGCTCCCCTTGCTGAACTTCATTACGCCGTTCCGGATGCTACCTGTGTAGCCTTCATCGTCTAGCTTCCCGGCCGAAATCAGGTTCAATCGAACCTCCGGAACGTGTCGGACATCCTTCAGCAGCATTTTGCATCCGGTCGGGGTTGTCAACCACACGTCTCCTATGCCGGCAATCCGGCACGTACCTTCATTTCCCATCCGAACACAGCCATGCTCACCGGCTGTGTAGGATGAGAAGTATCTTCTTTCCGGGGTCAGGTGGAACGACGCTCCGGAATCGACCACCCAGGTAGTCTCATCGCTGGCAATGTTTAGTTCACCTTCTTCGGTGATGAGCATGATCTCCTCTTCACTTGCCGCGAGTGCCGTCGTTCCTTTTCGGTCCTGCCCTCGCCGATCCGAACCATTCCGGTCCGTGGCTCCTTGGTAAGCGCCGTTCCGTTCCGAAGACTTCTTCGAATCGGTGTCGTCGGCTCCGTTGTCTTTTCGGTAATGCCGACAATTCTTTCGGAAGTGCCCCAGCTTCCCACAGTGGAAGCATGTGGGTCTTCCTCTTGACTGCGACCGGGTCCCCGACTTCTCCCGTCTTTGCGGACTCCGGTTCCATTGTCTTCCCCGTTCCGATTCGGTAAGCAGCGCCTTCGAGTCGGAGGCCGGTTCTTTATCTCTCCGACGCGCTTCTTCGTTCAAAATACTTGTCTTTACCGTTTGTAGGGACAAGTTATCTTCGGTGCAGGAGGTGCTGAGAGTCACCACCAAGTTCTCCCAGCTTTCCGGCAATGTACACATCAGAATGATGGCTTGCATTGCATCCTCCAGCGGGAACTTGATCGCCGCAAGCTGGTTCACGAATCCCATGAATGTGCTTACGTGTTCCACCATACTCTCGCCGTCCCGGTACTTGAGGTTCACTATCTTCCTCATCAGGGAGGTCCGGTTCAACGCATTCTTCCTCTCATAGAGGCCCGACAGCTTCCGCCACATCTCATATGCGTTGGTGTCGTTCGCCACATGTTGTAGAACGCTCACGTCTATGTATTGCCGAATGGTTGCAACGGCTTTCCGGTTCAGAAGCCTCCATTCCGACTCAAGTACTCCCTTCGGTATTTCCGACCTGTCAATCGGTTCGTACAGGTCCCGAACAATCAGAAGATCCTCCATCTTGATCTTCCAGTCGGCGTAATTCTGCGCATTCAGCACCATCATCCCCGGCTGCCCGCTGCCGCCGCCTTCCATTTTCTGCAGCAACTCGCTCTGATACCAAATTGATGGAAATAAATCGACACTTTCCAAACTTCACCTCTCGGCCACAACCAAGGAAACACACGAATCGTTGTTGCAGAAAATGGGAAATGCAAAAGTAAATAAGTGGACACACGATTTAACGTGGAAAACCCTGTACGGGAAAAACCACGGGAGTACAAGACTCCGAACCAAAACTATGCACAGAGAAGTATACAATGGCGAGTTGCAAGGCGACGACCTTGAGCTCGCTGTCCTCGCCACAGGCGGCGGAAATACACAGAGGCGTCGACCTCTTCCTCTCTCTCGCTCTATCTCTCTCACGGCTGCTCTCTCTTCACTCCTCTTCAGTGGAAAAACAGAAAAATGAGTAGCAACATCAAAACTGTTTGCCCTAAGTCATATTTATACACATATGACTTTAGGGCTATTTACAACTATAGCCTCAAGGGCCCTTGGCAAACATATTCACAGATATGTCCCCGCATCCGGATCTCTCTCCGGGTACATTCGTCGTCCGGCTCCGAAGTCGGGGTCTTCATCATCCGGTTCCGAAACCGCAACCGGGCTTGTCGGCATTCATCTCCGACATCCGACCATCCCATCCGAAGGGACCGTAATCCCAACAGGTCCGCACCCTCTCCCATGTCGCCGTCGTACGCTCTTCTGACCTCCGTATAGGCCCCCGTCTTCTACGCTTAGGGAGGCTTCTTCCTCCGCATCCTCCGATCGCCTCTGGCCCGACTCCATAATAAGCCCTTCTTTGGCTTCGATTTTCCCCTTCACAAGCTCGCATGCCTCCCGTATTAGCGCTTCTAGGTGGAGCTCCTCTGAACCGTTTTGCGTTGAGCTCTCTTCCGGCAGTAGTGCGTACTCACTCGCCGCTCTCTCTTCTCCGCCGCTCGCGGGCCGTGTTGTGGCCGACCGCCTCGCATCATGTTGGCGGCACACCCATTCCACCTCGGACCACTCCTCGGTGAGACCATATGCTCCATAATCATCTTGAAGCTCGAATAAGATGTCTTTCCTCTCCTCTTGATGGATCGTGTTAAAAAAAAAGAGGACTTTGTCCACCCCCACCGATCTCCGATTTCGCTCTCAGAGTTGAGAGAAACGACGCTCGAACTCTCGGAATGCCTCCATCGCGCTCTGATGGCGCTCCATCGATGCCACCCATCGGTCCAACTCATGCCGACCTCGCCCGTCCGGTTTCACATACCCGTACACTTCCAGTAGGGCTCCCTCAAAGGCCACCCACGACTCATGGGCTTCTCGTAGCTCCTTGACCTCCTTGTGCACCGGTACAGCTGCCACTCGAGGAAAATATTCTAGCCGCATCGCCTCGTCCACGCCCCCTTTCGCCATCTCGGCCTTTTAGGCTCCCAAAATTTTTAGGACCTCATTCCCATTGAACCGGCCGACTCGATCGACCACCCTTTCGACGGCTTGTTGAGCCGCATCTCACTTCGCCATCTTCCGTCTGGCTTCCAAACTATGAGAAAACCCTAACCGAAACCCTAACCCTAAAGCGGTAAGAACTCTAGACTAAGTGGTATACCTCTCATACGCAAAATAGGCAACCCCTTATAAGTGACCCCTCCCTTCCTTTTATAGCCCAAGGAGGGAGGGACCGTACAATGTGGGATAAAATTTCCCCTCTCTTTCTATACACCATATCCTAGTATACATGTGCACATGTTGCACACCACCGACTTGCCCATTCCACCCCGGTTTCCCCCTATGGACGAAAATCTTCACGAAAAGAAACATAACTCAGGTGACAAGGAAACATGCAAGAACGTAGGGTGGGATATTAATAGCTACACATATAGATGGCCATGACCTAGGGCACCAATTCTACATTGGTAAAGTTTTGGACGTGGTGATGCATTAAACCTTTGTAATACATCTATCATTGACATTAGTGAGGTGGATATCATTGTGTATGACTTTACACTAACAAAAGTTGGATGTTTAAAGACGACAACAATAGACATAATAAAAGAGATATTACCAAGTCTAGAAGATATCTCAGATTCAAGGCGAATAATGATTTGATTAGTACATTTCAAAATGAGGAGGAAGAGTCACAATTGTATATTAGCCATAGTACTGATTCTCATGAAAGGAATGATGATAGTGATGCAAATACCTCCTAAATGTATTTTTTGTGCAACGATATGTAACAAATTTAGACAACATTTTATCGAATGAAATAAAAATGTTGATTGTTGGAGACGGTTTATGTCATTGCCACTACAAGATCAAGCCAACATACTCCATGGCATTAGGGGCAGATGGAATATGAGATCGGAAATCAATAATGCTCTACTGGTTAGGGAAGCCGCTACTCATAAGACGACAATGGAGAAATGGATAGGCTATGAGGAGGAGGGATCTTTGATCCCGAGAGGTAGGGTATCACCAGACAGGATCGAAGGCTCTGAATTTCGAGACACTGAGACACCAACACAAAATAACGCAAGTATACTCGCGTATACTGGTCATAAATGGATTGTAGATCTTGATCCGATCAAAGTACAACTTGATTGGCACATATGTACTCATGAAAACACATGGCTACGTAAGGTCAGTTGGGACCCTTTGCAATGGACATGGCAGCAAGGAAGCAAACCTATCCCTTTCTTCCAATTCACAACTAGATTGGGTCGCCACATCCTAGCTGCTCAAATTGCCCGAGAGTCGGTTGCTGCAAAGGTCTGGCACACATATCAAGTTCCTCACACAATTGTCACCAAGTTTTGGCAGAAAATCTGGAAACAACAACACGCGAGGCGAATTACCACATTCCAATGGCTATTAATACATAAGTCACTACCGGTGGGAGCATGGCAATGTGGGAACCTTAGCCCTCCTAATTGTGTAGAGTGTCCAAATGCAATAGAATCAATACGACATGCTTTGTGGGACTGCCCAGCGTCCCATCGAATATGGCGGGGGGTTGGCCGCTTGTTGCAATTATGCCAGGTGTTGTCATGATATAGCAAGACTCGAACCCATGACCTTATGTTATATGGGTCGAACTCTTGACCATTATACCATCCATTGTAATACGTAAAATATTATTTTCATTTAAATTTTATTATAGGAAATTAATGTATATTCCAGATATCTCTGGAACATTCTAGAAGCTTCAGGACTCCTCCTGAGAACACTATAAAAGGAGGAACAAGGCATTATGTTGAACCAAATTGGTTCAATGCTAGTCTTAAGCCTCATAGCCATCTTGTACTTTTCATATAATATATCATATGTTATCATCATCTCTCTCTCTCTCTCTCTCTCTCTCTCTCTCTCTCCTCTTCTCTTTCCTCTCTCTCGGGAGTCTTACGCAATCCCGTCCTCGTAGTACTAATAGTACTTCCCTTCTCTAGTACTAATTCTCTCTCTGTTTTAGTACTATTCCTTACAGTTTTAACCGATTTTTCTCTAGTCTTCTTTTCGGTTTCCCTCATCCTCTTACCCCTTTTTTCCAATACTATGGCAACTGTTAGCGCCCAAGAATATCAATCTGTTTTCTCCGAGCTAGAGGGTCTAAAAGAAAAATTTGTTGCCTTCGAACAAGAAAACCAACGATTGTTAGGGGACCTTCAACAAATCACTCTAGAAAAACAGTAAACGCAACAACAACATGGGGAGTTAGCATTACGTGTACAACAACTCGAAGCAACCATCGTAGCGTTGCAACAACAAGGATCAAGTCCCCAAGGATTTCATAAAGAGCCCAAGATTGGACTTCCTGTGAAATTCGATGGAACGCGATCGCAATTCAGGGGATTTCTTAATCAGGTACACTTAGTCATTCAAATGCATCCTTCCCGATACCCCAATGATGCATCCCGAATCAGCCTAATAGGCACGTTGCTTAGTGGCTCAACCTTGGCATGGTTCGCTCCGCTTCTAGAAAAACAATCACCCTTGCTTAATAACTTTGACGACTTTATTAGAGAGTTTAAAGCATGCTTTGGAGATACAGACAACATCAGGATGGTGATTAACAAAATCCGACGATTGCGTCAAGGTGATCGTCCAGCCTCTGCCTACGCGACGGATTTCCGTCTACTCGCCTCAGATATCCCCTAGGATGATCAGGCACTAATGGAGCAGTTTCGCTACGGCCTGCAAAACGATGTCAAAGATTTACTCCTAACCTTCCCCAAAGAACCAAAGTCTCTTACAGAGGCAATCAGTCGAGCGGTCCGATGCGACAACCGCCTTTTCGAACGGCGTTCTGAACGTCAATTACAAATACCACGCCCTAGGCCAGAGCCCACATATGCCTCAGTCGCGGCTAAACCGTTTGCACGAGACGTATCTCAAACAAATACTCTGACACCGATGGAGATCGACACCATGCGTCGACGTGGCCCGTTATCGGAAGACGAAAAGCAACGCCAACGTGCAAATCGATTATGTCTTTATTGCAGTGGACCAGTGCATATCGCAATCAACTGTCCCCATAGGCCAAGAAGACAGGTAAATCAAATCGTAGCCTGTACTAAACCTGAGTCTATTCTTCCCTTAGGAGTGTCTGATAGTATTAATAGTACTAATAACCCAAGTATCTCAAATAAATTTGAAATCCTTAGTCAATTAGAAGAAGAGTTAAATGACTGAGTCCAACCAAAATAGGAGCCGTTTGGTTGGACAGCCCTAGATCTGTACAACCCATTAGTGGTTCCATTCCCTCAAAGCAAGTTAGCAATGTGTTCTTAGCCCAAGTCAGGGTTAGTACTAAAAGTACTCCTCCAATACACATCCTAGCACTTTTAGATTCCGGAGCCCATTCTTGTTTCATGGATCGAAATTTTGCCCAAGCTTCTCAGATATCCTTAAGAAAACTTCCTTGCCCCGCATCTGTAGTAGTCATTGATGGTCGTCCCATTGCTTCCAGGAATATTGTAGAAGAGTCCGAACCCATTTAGGTTGTCCTAGGTAGTTTTGTGTGTGTGGTATCATTTAATATAATTAGTAGTCTAGAGCATCCCATTGTCCTGGGATTACCTTGGTTTGAATTACATAATCCAGACATAGATTGGAGAACAAGAGAAGTCTGGTCTCGACAACCCCTTGAAGAATCTACTCCATCAACTACGCGAAGAAGGACACAAGGAGGCAATGTTTCTATTTGCAATATCAGTACATCCTTCCAACAATATTAAGAAGGAATCCTTAGTGCAACTTCCGGCAAAATATCATCCTTATGCCGATGTATTTGACAAGGTAAAAGCCGGTACTCTTCCTCATCATCATCCCTACGATTGTCCCATTGATTTACAACCAGGAACAGAGCCACCATGGGGACCAATTTACAACTTGTCACCAACCGAGTTAGAAGTCCTTCAAGCCTACATAGAGGAGAACTTGGCAAGCGAGTTTATTCGTCATTCGAAATCTCCAACTGGTGCACCTATCTTCTTTGTCAAGAAGAAAGATGGATCACTTCGTCTCGTCCTTGATTACCGCAACTTGAATAAGGTCACCATCAGGAATAGGTATGCACTTCCTCTTATATCAAGTCTTTTAGAGCGAGTAAATGGTGCCAAGTTTTTTACAAAAATCGATCTATGAGGAGCGTATAACCTCGTGCGGATCCGACCGGGAGACGAATGGAAGACCTCCTTTCACACGCAGTATGGGAATTTCGAGTATACCGTTATGTTGTTCGGTCTAACCAATGTGCCCGCAGTCTTCCAGCACATGGCAAATGATATATTCAGAGACCTCTTGGATATCTGTTTGATCATCTATCTGGATGATCTATTGATTTATTCGAAGACCCAGGAAGAGCATGATTCTCATGTACTATTAGTACTAAAACGACTCCGAGAGAATGATCTTTATGCCAAACTAGAAAAATGTAGCTTTGACTGCAAGCAAGTGGAATTTTTAGGCTACGTCATCTCCTCAAAGGGCATCTCCATGGATCCAGCTAAAGTCAAAATTGTGCTAGAGTGGCAAACTCCACGTTCGTTACGAGATGTACAATGTTTCCTAGGTTTTGCTAACTTCTACCGCAAGTTTATACAAGATTACTTGAAGATTATTTTACCTCTCACATAGCTTACGAAGAAAGGACAAGCATTTCTTTGGTCCAATGAAGCGGAGATGGCTTTTAGGCATCTTAAGAAAGCCTTTACATTAGCTCCTATTCTAGCTCATGTGGATACAAACAAACCATTCATCATGGAGGCCGACACATCAGATTTCACCCTCAGTAGCATCCTTTCTATACAAGGAGATAAAGAAGAGTTACATCATGTGGCTTTCCATTCACGCAAATTTGATGCCGCGGAAATAAACTACGGGATACATGACAAGGAGTTATTAGTCATCGTGGATTCATTTGTGCAATGGCGGCACTTCTTAGAGGGCTCTCCACATCAGGTCATCATCTTCAGTGATCACAAAAACCTTGCTTATTTCCAGAACGCTCGTGTACTAAATCGAAGGCAAGCTCGGTGGGCCCAATTCCTCACATGTTTTAACTTCAAAATCACATATCGACCGGGGAAGCAGCAAGGAAAAGCAAATGCACTATCGCGGCGTTCATATCTTGCACCTCATCCTGGTGATCCAGTGTTTGATAATCAAAAGCATGTAATCTTGGGACCAACACGTTTGCACACAACGCGGATTTTTCACACTCCACTAGATTCCCGGATTATCGATGCCATACGTGCTAACCTAAAGACAGACAGTTTTGCTCAAACCATTCTAGTGCACATTGATAGCTCTCGAGCATCCTGTTCCCAATGTCAACAACCAGGTATGGACTACCGACAATTCGAATATCATGATGGTTTATTGTTCTTTAAAAAGCTCGTATATGTTCCCGATTGCTCCTATCACCTTCAAATCGTCCAAAATTGTCACGACACCCATACAGCGAGACATTTCGATAGTACAAAGACGTTGGATCTAGTTCAATGATCCTTTTGGTGGCCCCATATGTGACGTTTTGTCGACGACTACGTTCAGACCTATGATGCTTGCTGCCGAGCAAAGATGCCACGACATCATCCATATGGCTTGTTGGAACCCTTACCGATTCCAAGTAAGACGTGACAGTCTATTTGTCTTGATTTTATCACAGATCTGTTGGTCTCGAAGGTTTTCGATGCTATCTTAACCGTCGTTGATCGATATACTAAGATGACATAGTGAGGAAACCGCCGTCCTTGTCATGCGTGAGGTATTTCGGCACCATGGCCTCCTAGACAGTATCATCAGTGATCGAGGACCTCAATTCGTCTCCAAATTTTGGAAGCATCTTTTCAACATGCTCAAGCTCTCTTGTAACCTCTCTTCCAGTTACCATCCCTAGACCGATGGGCAAGCGGAACAAACAAATCAAATGCTGGAACAATACCTCTGGTGTTTTCTGAGTTATCAGCGGGACGATTGGGCTGATATTCTCCACTTTGCAGAGTTTTCTTATAATAGCGTTATTCACTCCTCGACTCGGGTATCCCCATTTTACGCTTATACTGGTTCTCATCCTCGCCGGTCTGTGATCGACACCCCGGAGCTACCTACCAATCCTCGTGTCGAGGATCATTTGGAGAGGCTACGCAAGATCCAAATGGATCTCTCTACTCATCTTCGTCATGCTCAACACACACAGAAGACTTATGTGGATCATCATCGGCTTCCCTCCTCTTTTGTCATCGGAGATCGAGTATGGCTCTTACGTCGTTACATCAAGACTACTCGACCGTGCGACAAGTTGGATTATCAATGACTTGGTCCTTTCCGTATTACCGGTAAGGTTAATGATGTCACATTTCGTCTTGATCTTCCTCCGCATCTTCAGATACATCCGGTCTTCCATAGTTCTCTTCTTGAACCTTATAAATCAAACACTATTCCCGATCGTGTTACACCGCCGCCACCCCCGCTTGAGTTAGACGCCGGCCTGGAGTATGAAGTTGTTGCCATCCTCGACTCCAAATTTGTTTACAACAAACTTTATTATTTGGTCGATTGGCTTGGCTATAGTCCGAGTGAACGTACTTGGGAACTCGTCGAGTATGTCGCCAATGCTCAGGATCTTCTTGCTAATTTCCACCGACAGTATCCGGACAAACCCGGTCCTCAATCAACGCCGACTCGTTACACTCGTCGTCTTAAAGGGGGGGATAGTGTCATGATATGGCAAGACTCGAACCCATGACCTTATGTTATATGGGTCGAACTCTTGACCATTATACCATCTATTGTAATACGTAGGGTATTATTTTCATTTAAATTTTATTATAGGAAATTAATGTATATTCCAGATATCTCTTTAACATTCTAGAAGCTTCAGGACTCCTCCTGAGAACACTATAAAAGGAGGCACAAGGTATTATGTTGAACCAAATTGGTTCAACACTAGTCTTAAGCCTCATAGCCATCTTGTACTTACTCTTGATATAATATATCATCTATTATCATCATCTCTCTCTCTCTCTCGTCCTCGCTATCTCTCTCTCTCTCGAGAGTCTTACGCAGTCCCATCCTCTTAGTACTAATAGTACTTCCCTTCTCTAGTACTAATTCTCTCTTTGTTTTAGCACTATTCCTGACAGGTGCAAGGCTCAATCAAGTGGGGAAATATATGTTTGGCTATCATGGCAGACCCCAGTTGACAGATACGAGCATCAGGAGGAGGGGATGGCTTTGGTGATAAAAGCACAAGAGGTTTTTTTCTCCACCATCGGCAATGTCCACTCAACTCCTCTTAATGATAAATCTCAAGTTGTGTTGGAATTGGTCAGCCCAATAACTCTTTGGATTCTATGGAAACAACGGTGTAGACGGGTCTTCTCCAACCAAACCGCGCATCCAACAATGTTACCGCAAGAGATATGGAGTGAAATTGTAGCCACTCTAAACATCCAATATGATGGCCTCAAGGGCAATTCCGATGAAGTTGAAAGACAACGAATAACCTTCATCCAACAATGGTCGTCCTCTCCCTTTCTTGAGTCAGTGGGCATCCACATAAGATGGAATTATCGCGTCCCTACAGGGATTTGTACATAATCATCTCATTTGTAAAATTTTATAACTAATGGAAGGAATTTTTTTGGGGAAAAAAAAAATGTTGATTGTTTTGAAATCTTTCACTTATGATATCGTTAAGATCTAAAATACTACTAGTTGTAATTTCTCCTTAAAAATACACAAAGTCACTTTTTGTATTTGGCCAAAATTTGGCATTTTTCAATTTTACCGAATGGTGAAAATTTTAGCTTTTTCATCAAGTTTTCGAGAACATGTGATACTGGTATCAAGGTGTTTTGTGGAATGGCAAAAAAAGCCCCAAAATCAGACGGAATATTCCTTATCCTTCCATTTGTGCGTAATTCTTCCACTTGTGAACGCAAACGTGTTTTGGGGGAACCTGAAGGTCTTTGGCGCCAGCACCATAACCCAAAGTTGCAGCTCCGCCAAGAGTTCAACAATGTTTGACAAGGAAGAATGTCGGTCATTCACTATACCACGAAGATCAAGGAGATCTGTGACTCACTCGGCTCCATCAACGTGAATTTGGTGGACGAAGACGAGATGGTATAATTTTGTCTTAGTGGTCTAGCCCAGAAATATGGGTCGATTCGGACGGCAATCTGCACCAGAGAGAAGCCTCCATCATTTTCTGACTTGTAGTTGATGCTCCTTGTAGAGGAGAACCACACGGGTGCGTCAACGAGCATGCACATCGACAACAAGATGTTGTATACTGAGGCAGATAGGCCCCGTGATCGTGGTGGACGTGGCGGATTGAGACGCAATGGAGGTAGCCAACAAGAGCAAAACCAAAGTGTTGAGCGGCAAGCTCAACCGGAGCCGGATCGGCTGAATAAGCCGAAGCCGGTAAGCGAGACGGATCGGGCGAAACGGATCGATATGACGGTGAGCAACCGAACCGGCAAGCAGTGGAGGCCGGGTGCAATCCGTAACCGGCAGTCCAATCGTAAGCCTAGAATAGGATAGACTACTAGGTATCTATAGTCTCGTAGTAAGTGTCAGATGCTCGTGTGAGCATTGAAGTACATGGTACTTCTGTCAGTCCCAAGAGGACTTGTATAAATAGTGCTACTTAGCACAGTGTGTAAGTGCAGAGTCTTTATATAATTTTGGAAATTATGTTCTCTCTCTCTCTCTCTCTCTCTGTGTGTTGTTCTCTGTTTTACGCTTCCGCAAACACTTACGTTTACATGGTATCAAAGCGCGAGGGTTGAGAACCTCTTATGTAGACATTTACTCTTGAGAAGAAAACCCTAACAGGTCGAAAACAGACACAGTAGAAGACATGGATAGAGGCATGGCTACGTCGCTCCCGGTGGAGAAGCTCGACAGGAGCAACTACGCATCCTGGTCTTACAAGATGCACCAGTACCTGCTTGGACACGAGTACTGGAGTTATGTCGAAGGAGCGAATGATGCGGCGCCAGACTCGGCACACAAGGACTTCCCGGTATGGGAACAGGTGGCAAGCAGGGTGATGTACTGCTTCGCATCCAGTGTCGGCGATCAGCTGCTCAGCCACATCCGTGACGCCAAGACACCGAAGGATGCTTGGGGGAACCTGAAAAAGGCTTTCGCCGCAAGCACCACTGCCCGGAAGCTGCAACTCAGACAGGAGTTGAGCAATGTTCGACAGAAGAACATGTCCGTGGCAGACTACACGGGCCGGATAAACGAGATTTGCGACTCACTCGCCTCTATCAATGTTACCATAGAGGAAGACGAGATGGTGCAGGTATGTCTCGGAGGCCTGACGTCCAAGTTCGGAGCGTTCCGGACTGCGGTGTGTACAAGGGAGAATACCCCTCATTCTTCGACTTACAATCGATGCTCCTTGTAGAGGAGAACCACGCCGGTGCATCTACCAGTGCATCCCCGGACAGTCGAATGCTGTACACGGGAACGGATCGGCATTGTGGGCGTGGTGGAAGAGGTGGGTCGGCACGCAATGGAGGCGGCCGGCAAGAGTAGGAACGGAGGCACTATGAGTGTGCCGACAGCAGTTCCGGGACTTCCACAAGTAGGGGGAGTCAAGGCGGTGCCGGAGGACGGCAAGACAAATCCGCTACGGAATGCTGGTACTGTGGCAAAAAAGGTCACAGGGAAAGCGAGTGCTGGAGAAAGCGTGCCGATTCGGACAAATCCGGATCCGGCAAGACCGGTAAGGATGGCCGGCAAAACTCGCACTACGTAAACGGATCAAGAGGATCCGGAACCGGAAAGGCCGGTAAGGGGCCAGCCTTGGTGATGAATCACAAGGCAAACTCAATGAAGAAGACCACTTTCAAAACGGAGGAAGTGTGGTATGTTGATTCCGGCGCGTCGAACCACATGACGAGCCACAAAGAGTGGTTCTCCTTTCTGGAGAAACCGGATCAACCAGGAGTAGTCGAAACCGGAGATGACACTCCACACCCAATCGTGCACGTCAGAGAAGTCCCTCTAAGCCACGTCGGACAGAAAGGGAAGCTAATGAACGTATTACACGTTCCGACGATCACGAAGAACCTGGTGTCCGTTGGTCAGATTGTCGACCAGGGGATGCAGGTGTGGTTTACGCACCTCGGGTGCTTCATTGAGGATGAGGGCGAAGTCATTGCGCAAGGGCGCAGAGACGGGAGGATGTTTATCCTCAACACCAATGACATTGGCACTGCTCTGTTCGCGAAACGACAGAAGGTCGAGTCGGACATCGACCTATGGCACAAGTGGATAGGCCATGTCAACTACCAGAGGCTTCAAGACCTGCAAACGAAACAAGTCGTTTTCGGTTTGCCAAAGTTTAGCGGCCGGAGAGCCGAAATTTGTGAAGCCTGCCAACTTGGGAAGCAACACCGGCTTCCATTCCCCACCGAACGGAACCGGAGTCGTAACAAGCTCGATCTCATCCATTCGGATGTGTGGGGACCGGCACAAAGTGTAAGCCTTGGCGGGAGCCGGTACTTCATCTCCTTCATTGACGACTATACTCGACATACTTGGATCTACCTCATTGAGCGGAAGAGCGAAGTCTTCGACTGTTTCCGGAGCCTCCAGAAGATGGTCAAATGCCTTCGGTCGGATGGCAGAAAGGAATATTTTTCCGACCAATTCACTAGTTATCTGCAGCAGAAGGGAATTCAGCGAGAGTTCAGCTGCAGATACACACCAGAGCAAAACGGTGTGGCCGAAAGGAAGAACCGGACACTCGTCGAAGCGGCAAGGACAATGCTGGAGGAGAAGAGCATGCCCCGGTTCTACTGAGCGGAGGCGGTCCAGACGGCCGTCTACATACAAAACCGCATTGGTGACAAGGTGTCAGCTCATGAGCTGTATTTCAGGCGCAAGCCGAACTTGAGACACCTTCGGATATTCGGCAGCATAGCGTATGTGCATGTGCCGGATCAGAAGCGGAGAAAGCTGGATGCAAAATCGGAAAAATGCATCCTAGTCGGCTATGCTGAAGAGCAAAAGGGGTATAAGTGCTATAACCCCCGGACGAAGGAAGTCCGAGTTAGCCGGGATTTCGAGTTCGACGAATCGGCATCCTGGTACTCCGTACCGACTCCGACTTCCGATCCCGACCCAATGCCGGAAGATCAAGCCAGTGAGCCTGAATCAGCCCTAGCAGAGGATGATGAAGCCGGGACTCAATATGAGAGTCCGGAATCATTACGGTTGAGTGGACCGAACGAGCGACTGAGTCGGTTGGACCAGTCGGATGAAGAGACGGCAAGTGGTGGAGACTCTGCCGTGCTCTCCCCGCACAAGGAACCGAGGAAACGGTTCACGCGCAAAGAGAAGGGGAAGAGGAAGATGCCGGAATTCGAAACCGGCAATGATGAGTCGGATCGGTGCGTATCCGACTCCGGAAAAGAAAAAGGCGGATCTTCGGCAACGAAGACCGAACTGGCCAAGAAGGGACTCAAATCGGGTGACGGTGCGTTGCGCCGATCAACCCACCAGAAGGATCCCGTCATGCGGTACGGGTACAATGAATACATGGCACATCATTATGCATACATGACTAAGGTGACAGAAGTGCGCGAGCCGGAGAGCTACGCAGAAGTGGCAAAGGACGCAAATTGGCGTGCCGCTATGGCCGAAGAAATGCGGGCACTCGATGCCAACGAAACTTGGGACCTAGTTGATCCTCCCCGTCACTGTAAACCGATCGGATGCAAGTGGGTGTACAAGGTCAAGTACAACGCCGACGGTTCTGTTAACTGGTACAAAGCCCGGTTAGTGGCGAAGGGATACGCGCAGACCCACAGAATCGACTACGATGAGACCTTCGCTCCTGTGGCGAAGATGACGACAGTTCGTGTGGTACTGGCGGTTGCTGCGGCAAGGGGGTGGCATCTTCACCAGATGGATGTGAAGAACGCCTTTCTTCAAGGAGAGCTTGAAGAAGAAGTCTTTATGACTCAGCCCCCCGGATTTCACTCGGAGATGGACAAGTCGGCGGTATGCCGACTGAAGAAGTCGCTTTACGGCTTGAAGCAAGCCCCCCGAGCGTGGAACGCGAAGATCACGCACTGGTTGCGTAAGCTGGGGTTTGCTGTCTCTAAGTCGGACTCTTCGTTGTTCATCCGACAAGGCTCTGACGGTCCGGTATGTATACTCTTGTATGTGGATGATTTAGTTATCACCGGACCGGGTCTTCCCGAAATCAACAACGTCAAGTCCCAGTTGTCGGACGCATTCGAAATGAAGGACCTGGGGGACCTCCATTATTTTCTTGGGATCGAAGTGATCCGGACCCCCGACGGCATATTGCTCTCACAACGACATTACGTGTTGAATATGCTGTATAAATTCGGCATGTCGGATTGCCGACCTGTCTCCACACCCCTGGATCGGAACCAGAAAGGTCCGTCCCAACTCCGGACCGGCCTACAATGAGAAACTGTTACGACAGGTTGTCGGAAGCCTGATCTACTTAACCATCACCCGACCCGACATCAGCTATCCGGTCGGCATGGTAAGTCAGTTCATGCAGAAGCTGACCGTGGAGCACCTTCAATGCGCACAAAGAATATTACGGTATGTCAGCGGCACTAAGGACCGGGGACTGCTATACCGGCGAGGTATACCCGAAGAGCTTGTCGGTTACATCGATGTTGACTGGGCCGGCGATGCGTCTGATCGCCGCTCCACTTCCGGATACATGTTCTCCATAGGTAGCGCGGCTGTTGCGTGGAGCAGCAAGAAGCAGCCCATAGTGGCTTTGTCAAGCACTGAGGTTGAGTACCGGGCCGCTACCGTTGCCACTTGTGAAGCCATCTGGCTTCGGCGACTGCTGCGAGACTTGCGCATCGAGGTGCCGACCCCGATCCCGATTTACTGCGATAACATGAGCAGCCTGCAGCTCGCCAGGAACCCTGTGTTCCATGCTCGCACAAAGCACATCAAGGTGCACTACCACTTCGTGCGTGAGCGGGTCCTGAGCGGTGAAGTTGACCTACGGTATGTTCATACGGATCGGCAAGTTGCCGACATCTTCACCAAGCCGCTCGGATCGGACAAGTTGCAGCACTTTACCGACATGCTTGGTATTCAGCATCTCGACGTGCCGCACTTGAGGGGGAGAAGCAAGGGCAAAGTCTCTACCGAAACTGGCAAAGGCAAAAAAACTGTTGAACCCGTCGGTAAGAGGAGAGCCGGAAGAAGAGGAGACAAGAAGATGAAGGAAGCCGAGTCGACGAAGGAAGTCGAAACATCCGAACAGGTCGGAGCAAGCAGCTGTGAAGAAGAGTTGTGCACTCAGGAAGAGAAGTGCATGTTGTGCGGAGGTCATCACGACGGTACTGACCATGATGCGGAGTCGAATGAAGAATTCGATTTCGGTTCACCGGCTGAAGAAGCCGAGGGAAGCATGGAGAAGGCCAAGACACGGAAGTGGTCCGATGTGGTGAGAGGCCTGAAGCCGGAAGTCGAATCGGAGTGTACCGATTTGGACAAGAGCTGGAACGAGTCGGAGACAGCTGACTCGGATCAACAGATGGATCCGGATGAGTCGGATCGACTGAAGGCCAAGGGGACACGGACACAGCGGAAGTCGATGCCATTGTGGGAGAATCGACGGATCGGTAAGCGCCAGAGTCACAACAACGTGAGTGCTGAGATGGGCCTATTGAGCAGACATGCCGACCGATAGGGTCGAGGCGCGCAGAACCAAAGGGGTCGCGGCAAACGGGACCGGACCGGACGAGGAGCGCGAGCAAGGCGGAGTGATGCCAGGAGAAGTCGGCTGAAAGAACCGACCGCCACAGAGGTCGACACTACGACCCCACCTTAGGTTGAGCTTGAGGGGGAGTGTTGAGCGACAAGCTCAACCGGAGCCGGATCGGCTGAATAAGCCGAAGCCGGTAAGCGAGACGGATCGGGCGAAACGGATCGATATGACGGTGAGCAACCGAACCGGCAAGCAGTGGAGGCCGGGTGCAATCCGTAACCGGCAGTCCAATCGGAAGCCTAGAATAGGATAGACTACTAGGTATCTATAGTCTCGTAGTAAGTGTCAGATGCTCGTGTGAGCATTGAAGTACATGGTACTTCTGTCAGTCCCAAGAGGACTTGTATAAATAGTGCTACTTAGCACAGTGTGTAAGTGCAGAGTCTTTATATAATTTTGGAAATTACGTTCTCTCTCTCTCTCTCTCTCTCTCTCTCTCTCTCTCTCTCTCTCTCTCTCTCTCTCTCTGTGTGTGTTGTTCTCTGTTTTACGCTTCCGCAAACACTTACGTTTACACAAAGGCATAGAGGAAGTGTCGACAAGAGTGAACCCTCCACAAGCAAGGGGAGTTAGAATGGTGTTGGGAATTGACACAGAAAAACCAATACGGACTGCTGATATTGTGGCCGAAAGGGCCACAAAGAGAGTGAGTGTTGGAAGAAGAAATCGGATTTGGACAAAGTTGAATCAAGTCATGCCGATGGAGAAAGGCGGCAACAATCGCATTATGCTAAAGGCTCAGGGTGAGCCGGAACAGGCCTTGCCTTTGTCATGAAGTACAAAGCCAACTCGATGGCGGTGAGCACCTCGAAACCAAAGGAGGTGTGGTATGTGGATTCCGGCGCATCGAACCACATGACAAACCATGAAGAATGGTTCTCTTATCTTGAGAAGCTGGAACATCCGGGGGTGTCATGATATGGCATGGCATGGCTCCAAAAGGATTTGGACCTATGTCCTTATGTTACATGGGTTAAACCCTTACCATTAAACTATGCATTGTAATACGAAAAATACTATTTTCATTTATTATTTCACTATAGCAAATTCATGTATATTCCAGATTACTCTAGAACATTCTAGAAACTTCAGGAATACTACTAACAATACTATAAATAGAGGCACATGGCATTATTCAGAACCAATTCGGTTCAACGCCAGTCTTAAGCCTCCTAGCTGTTCTTGTATCCTTCTTCATATAATATACTTCTTGTTGTCATCATTCACTCTCTCTACTCTCTCTCCCCCTCCCTCGCTCCTTCTCTCCCCCTCTCGTGACTCTCACACACTTTTTCCCTTCTTAGTACTAATCCTCATTCTTCCCCTCTATCTTTAGTACTAATTCTCCCTGCCTCTAGTACTATCCCTGACAGGGGGTCGTCGAAACTAGTGACGACACTCCTCACCCCATCGAACACATTGGAGACGTCCCTTTGAGACATGTCCCTTATTACATGGCATTCTCTGTCCCAACTTGACTCCTATTCGGCGCCATAAAGGCACCCCATTATCTTACACAGTTATACATGGGTGAGTGCTCACGCCACAACCCGCCGATATAGGCCCGGTTTTCTCACTATGGCTATGAATCTTCACGACAACGGTTCGGTTCGGTTTCAACAGTAAAAAACCGCGGTTTAAACGGTTTAACGGTTTTTTTATTTTTATTTTTATTTTAAATTGTAAAAAAAAATTTAAATTGTTTTTAAATAATATTTTCATTTTTAGACCTTATTCTCACATTTTAGGAACATCTTAAAAAAATTTAAAAATGAAATATTATAAATTTTAAAAAATTAAAATTTTGACCTATGTTGAAAACCAAAACCGAACCACAAAACTGCGGTTTTTACGGTTTAATGGTTTGGTTTGGTTTAGGTTTCAAAAAAATTTAACGGTTCGGTTTGGACCCTCTCAAACCGAGCCATACCGAACCGTTGTTGATTGTAACAAGTCGGGACTAAGTAGGGACAACTCGCCAAAACCAACAAATAAGAGAGATAGCAAAATGGTTGCACACTCCTTAAAACTAGGATGATGAGAATGAAAGAATAGGAGAGAATGAAAATAATGGGAATGGTTACGAAGGAGTGGATCGTCGTTATATAGGCCAAATATGGTTGTTGGGACTAGAAGTTGGGTGGTCCCCTTGGAACTAGGTTGTCCAACCCAAGATGGTGCCTTCTTTGGGACTAGGGTTGGCCCCATTGGTGGGTTCCAACTCAGATTGGGACTGTGTCCTAGTTGGGGCAACCTAGGGACACCACACATGTTGTTGAAGGGTATTATAAGCTAAGTTTGATATAACTGTTGATGGGAGTATAAAATTTACTTTTGTGTTTTTCTTTGCAACATAGAATCTTCTCTTCACCTTTTGTCTTATTCTTGTATCAAGGATTAAGTGATTAATAAAAAAAGGTTTGTGATTAATAAAAAGAGGTTTTCTAACTCCTACTTGGATTTAAATTTTCTTTAAGTAGCAAATCACTGGTTAGAGACCGTCATAGTTGAGTGATTGTTTTCTTAGTTATTTAATCTTGTTATGAGCTTTGAAGCAATTCACTTGAACTAACTATGAGTTTACAACTTCTTTTGCCTGTCTTTCCAACAACAATGTGGATAGTTGTGCATGATCAACGACCTCAACTAGGGAGTACAAATCTTGATCAAGTATAGATGTGCTCAGAGTAAACACCTAGAGATACACACTTCTCAAAGTGTTCAAGACGGAGGACTGTAAGTCAACTTCCACACTAATGGAGATCAACTTAAAGTTGTTGAAGATTAGGAGATGAAGGTTGGATAGATTAGAAAAATATCAATCCCTAGTTGAAGGCTAGGAGAGGACGAGATCCTATATTTCTACAACATGAGTCCAAACGTAACCAATGTGGTAAGAGTGTTGGCAAAATTCACAACAAATCCAAAGAAGGGACATTGGCAAGCTAGGATGCATACTCTTAGATACATAAAGGGTATAATCAAATATGACATCCTTCATGACCAAAGGACAAAGTAATTCGAGTGTTGTGATTCCAACTAGGAGGGATCCAAAGAACAAGAGGCCAACTTATAGACTATGTTTGACTCTTGGGTTTCAAATATTTTCATGAAATACCAAGAAGCAGTTGAATGTTCATTATCTTCGATGAAAATCGAGTATAATTTGCCATGCCCTGCATGCCATGAAGTAGTATAGTTAAGAAAGTTTTTGGTAAAAATCTAGATGTTGATTGATGGAAAACCAACACCCAAAGTCGCATTCCTATCATAGATTATATGTTGTATGGGCTGATTAAACATATTGGAATTCAATATCACCTCATACAAAAACTCATTTCTAATGAGAAGGTGAGCAACACAGGTAGATGTGACAACCAAAGTTGTTTTGCAAACACAAGTAATATGTCATATAGGCAAACTAGACATATTGAGATTCAGTGCCCCTCATATGAAAGGTCATATTAGAATATTCTCCATTATAGGAGAACTATGCTTCTCTCTTCATGAAGACCCTAAGACATGAGCAGCCTAAGAAGTAGTTGTGATTAGTTCAAGTGGGAGGATACCATGCAAGTAGAGAAAAGTTTTATATGTATTTGTTGGCTCAAGACATGAGACACATCCCTCTTTGTAGTGAATTGTGCTATAACCAAGCCTAAGCACTTTGCATACTATACATATCTCTTTTGCCTCATCACTTCATTTTATTTTCCATGTATCCAATGGCTCAATCCTTTTATACTCATGTTGAATATAATGACATTGTCACAACTAACTATTATCATTTGGTATGTACGATGTCTACACAAGAAAGTGTTAAAAGTAAATTTGGTCATGCATACTTTTTATCTCAAGGAATGCCGAAACACTTGAGAATATAGATGTCAAATTCTCAAAACACTCCATGCAAGTTTAAATGCTCATGAAATATTATAAATGCTTGTATGCTTTATGTGTTCATGGAAAAAGGACTTTATGAGAGTGGAGAACTTGATACAAAGGTATGAAACATTTACACATTTGAAAAAGTATGTGGATACAAGATATAGTATGCTTATTTAAAATAAATACGGTAGTAATAATGTGCTGGGAATTAAAATGAAGGATGTTCATATGTGATGATGTAGTTATAAATGTCATGCTTTACAAGCTTATGGTTGTCAATGGTCATTCAAGTCTAATGCAATGGGTTTAATAGAAAGAAGAAGTAATATTATCTCTTTGAAATAACTACAAAAAACGATGTATTGATAACTTTGAAATGATTATACTAAAGTGGTTCTAAATTCTACCTACAAAATTGCTGATGGATTTTACCCATGTAACTATAATGCATGCATGAATGCTACAAATTTTAAATTATTACAACATTTTGAACATGACATATCCTAGTTAAAGGAGCAAATTACATGCATTTTTTTGGTGACATATCCATGTCAAAAAATGTAATGCAAATAGTGTCAATCAAATATCTCGGTGGAAAAATAATCCTTGGAAAGGAAATTTGTTGACATATTCTTGGAAAGGAAATTTGTAGGTGGAAAATAAACGCGCTAAATGGTTGGATTTGAAAGGCAAGGAGCCGTGGTGTAAATGATTACATATGCAAGAAATAAACATAGTACATTGATCTCCAATATAACAGATCTAACTTGTAATGAAGACTTCTTGGTAGTATGATAGAAACGGTGTTCAGATGGTTTTGGTCATTGAAGAATATTCAAATTTTTATGTGCTACATGAGTACATATGAGTGGATACATAGTGTTGTTTGAATGCTTCTTGCGAGAAAAGTTAAAAGTCAAGAAAGATTTTTTTTTACATATGCTCACTTTAATTGTAAAAAATCTTTTAATAACACCACAACACGTGTTAGGTTGACGTAAAATGTCGTTCACTTTTTCATCATTTCGTTTACATAGAAGAATCATAATGTCAAAAAATTAAACAATCAAAAGAACCCTACGAACAAATAATAATCGATGCCGTGTTGGCTAAAATACCGGTTTTCAAATTAGAATGGGACCCAATGGATTATCAGTGGACAGACCCTTTTACGGGTAACAAATTTAATTTTTTCCAATATTCTGTACAGTTAGGAAGACATGTGCTTTCAGATATACGAGATGTGACACCGGCTGCTTTTCAATTTTGGAATCAACAAGGTATTACTCCCCAATTCCTGGCAAATTTTTGGGTAGTGTTATGGGCTAGAAAACAGCCACACCAAATATTGCATGTACAGTGGTTGCTTGTACATCGAGCCTTGCCAGTTGGCAGATGGCTGCATAGGATGGGAGTAGAGTCTACTTGCGCACGATGTCGTTTACAAATGGAAACTCAAAAACATTGCTTATGGGAATGTATTGAGTCTCAATTGATATGGCAACGTCTCCTTAGAATTTTTGCTAATTATTTCTCCCCGTTGGTTTTCACTTGGGGTATGGTGGTTTGGACATCTCTTGTCCGTGATGTATTTCATTATGATAACGAATCAATGGACCATGGATTTTGCACTAATTTTGGAAGAGTACATAAAGTACCATTGTTGTCACTATAGTTTACAGGAATACGAAAGGAAGTCCAACCAGTATGGGAGATATTGAGTAGTACCACTATATATCATATTTGGAAGACTAGGTGCTCTCTTATTTTCCAACAACTGAAAACACCACCGGCCGAATTGGTCTCAAATATTTGGTTAGACATAGTGCATACTTTGAAGGGACAATGGGATGGTATTATTGGTGACTCTGATGCTAAGATTGCTCAACGGCATGAGTTTATCACTATATGGAAACCTTCTCCATTCATGACAGCCAACTGTGGTACTCCTTATTGGCATTATCAACCTCCGAAATGGTTGTTCCCCCCCCCCCCAATTACATAGAACTTTGAATCTTGTAAAATGACTATACTAATGACAGGACATTTTTAAAAAAAATAAAAAATAATAATAATAATAATAATCGATGCTCTTCCTCAACAACAAAGTATGGATAGAGACAAAACCAAATGAACACTACCATAAAAACTCAATTTGTGACCCAATTCAATCTCTCAAGCTTTTCATCACACAAACATTCTCTAGAGATGCCCATGAATATAAAAAGATATGTAGTGAACACCAACTAATTGTGGGGAATTAGTTGGTCTTAGAAGACGTTAATATATATTTCTATCTCTCTCTCTCTCTCTCGACCCCCCGCCACCTGCCCCCCCCAAAAGTAAAACTAAACTTTTGAAACTGCCTATATGCATTCAACCTTAAATTTTCTGTACATATTTGTATTTTATTCCATGTCTTCCGTAAAAAGTATAGGTAGATGTTTGCACTTCAAGTGAAGTTTCAGGACAAATGTGGTTATAGATTTCATGTTGCATTATGTGTGTCTATATATACATGTCACATCTTCATAGATATGCATCCACATTAACCTCAAACAATTGTGATATACTCCTAAGTCATTGTATCTTCTCTCAACGACCTTCGAACATAGGTAATCTATTGGTTAGGACTCGTGCAATGGTTGTAGCATTACCATTTCATTTCTTGGGTATGCTCCATGCAATGGATAGATTCCATTATTGTTTCCCATACTCACATCATCTCTCATTGCAACAAATAGGCCCTAATTGTTCTTGAAGTTTGTTCCATAAGCAAGCCATTTGTTTGGGCTTTTGATAGTGCGCTGTAATATAACCTTCACTACATCCTAAGTTGTTGAACTTTTTATCACTTACATAATATACTTCATTATTTTGCTTCTTGTATGCTTGAATCCAAATTCCCATTGAGACATCCTCTAGCTTGAATAACTACATAAAATACAAAGTTAAATAAAAGGAACGTTGGATTTCTCTTCAAAGGATAGAATTTGAAGTTTAGGTACCTTTAGTCTCTGTCTATAATGAGAGTCTACAACAAATCGAGCTATATCTGCCGAAATAATATATCCTGGACCCATAGCCCATGGCGGGTAAGAAGGGTTGGGCCATTCCTGTAGCAATAACACTATAGTTACAAAATGTAAACCTCTAATGTAAATTTGATCTCTTTATATTCTTTTACACCTTTGTGTAGTGATGAATAATGATGTTTCAAAGAACACGAGGAATCATGGTAAGTAGTCTTGATGGTTTGACCTTGAAGAGTTACAATGTTTGGGGATTATGAATGAACTAATTATCGAGAGAACATTGAATGGAGTGTTTCTAATGGATACCCTAAAATCATTGTAAATCCAAACATGTGTATGCATACATACATGTGCAAATTGAAATAAATTTTTAAGGAAATGTTTCCGGTTTTTACCCTATGATCAACGTAAACTTTCACTCATTAACTCCCCTATCTAGTTGTTATCTTATCCCTTTTTCACATTCTTATCCCCCCTAGAGATGAATAAAAGGTATATCATATATGTCCTCGATTAGCAAATTCCTTCTCTAGTTACTCTATAAGCATTCTATCAACATTTAGAATTAAATCATGTAAATGTGTTCAACTCGAAAATCTAATAGACTCTTAAAATTCACATGAATGAAGATGGCGGCTTTTCTTACATCTGTACTTATATACCATTTATCTGTAGGGTCTCGGCGTGGTTGGTTGTTGTATTCTATTGAACCATATAGAAGCCCTTTGCTCTTTCTTGTGTTTCTCAAACCTCTAAGCACTTCATCAACTCTCACAAAGGTGTCATCGTCGGTTTTCATAATATAATTTGGACGCATTTTCTCAACCTGAAACACAAGTGTGTTTGAAGAAATGGGTCAATGAAAAAAAAAACACTTACTCATAACGGAGAATTCTTCATCATGGAAATGACACTAGGAATCGTACCCCAAAAATGCATATGGCAATGGTCTTAAGTGTAATCAATTCGTAGTAGTCAACAAATGGCATGAGTTGAATGTCCCCATATCTCAATGCTTCTCTCCAAATCTCATCGTTTACTTGTTTGTTCGAGTGCTACAAAGATTAGTTAAAAATATCCCATTCAATCAACAAATGTCTCTCCATCTCTCTCTAGAACTAAGATTAGAAAACTAAAGACACGGTGTGTCAAGACTAAACTTTACAGGTGTGTTAACTAGTACGAATCGGCAACGGTTCGGTTTTGGCTTAACCTGTTTTGCCTTGTCCAAACCAAACTAGTTAAGCCTAAACCAGTTTGGGGGTTTCCAAACCTGAACCGAACCGGTTCCTAAACCGGTTTAGATTAACCGGTTTGGCTAAGCCAATTAAGCCATAACCAGCTTGGTAACCGGTTTGAGCAATCCCAAACCGAGCTCAAGCCTAACCCGAACCAAACCGAACCACCAAACCATTTTTAAACGGTTTGACGGTTCGGTTTAGGCTTGAGTCGAGCCATTGCCAATTCCTGTTAACTAGAACAAAAACGTTGGTACCTGCCCAACAAAAAAACGCACGGTGACCTTCCCAGAGCGTACAACTTCATATTGCATCCACGATCGTCGAACCGCCATCCGCCTATCGAAATTATTGGCAGTCGAAAACACACCAATGAAGAGCTCATTCATTTTCTTGTGGGGCAACCTAGGTGCTTTGAGTAGCTCTAAGCCAACTTGAGAGATGTCCTCCGAAGTCGGAAGGCCAGTGGACAAGATCGAGGTTGGTGTTACACTTCCTTTCAATCTCACTCTCGTAACCAACGATGGTTTCAAGTTCTGAACCCAAGAGAAACAATAATGAGAACTCTAAGGGAGGGCTATGGGGTATGTTAGTGGATATCAAGAAAGTTTAAGCATCCTCATTCAATCGTCCCGACTTGAACTTGAATGGCATGCATGCATTCATTTGTTCCACTAGGAGAAGGGCACGTTGGTAAATCTTCGGAAACTTACTTAGGGATGTATGTGGGTAGATTTAACTACAAAAGAGAGTTCCTCAGAGTATACCTGCCTGTATGCATAGGAAGTGATATGTTTCCCATTGATGGTCATGTGGAATCCTTCCCATCCCACCCACAAAGTTGCGGCAAAAGGCGAGCCCTCTACGAACGGGAACCGCTCCTTTGTATTACTACTTCTACTCGGCAATTTGCGTGTCCCGGCTCTCGTCACAACATTGTCCCCAACTTCCTGCGCGAGCCCGACAATCTTACCATTACAAGGTTCCATATCATCCACTGCTGCATGAAAGACCCAAAGGAGAAACAACGGAAAAAAACTTAGAACAACACGGCTAAAACCTAAAAGAGATGGCATGTGTGCGTGTGTGCGCTTTGGATGATCGATCGGGTGCAAATGGGGCCGGAAAAATTGTGATACTAAGATCAGACATATATTTGCACGGTGCGAAAAATCTCAAGATAACTTCTTGTGATACATATGTGGGCATGTGTGTGAAGATAACTTCTTGTGATACATATGTGGGCATGTGTGTGTGTGTGTGTGTGTGTGTGTGTGTGTGTGTGTGTGTGTGTGTGTGTGTGTGTGTGTATGTATGCTCAGATTAGTAGAGGGGTGATGTGGTGATGGTGATGGTGATGGTGATGGTGGACATATGTGTGTAATGTATGTGTAGCGTGTGTTTGTGTGTTTGAAGCTTCTTCTTGTGGTATGATGCTTACCTTTTCTCAGATTAGTTGAGGGATGATGGTGATGGTGATGGTGATGGTGATGGTGATGGTGATGGTGATGGTGATGGTGATGGTGATGGTGGACATGTGTGTGTAGTGTGTGTTTGAAACTTCTTATTGTGGTATGATGCTTTACCTTTCCTCAGATTAGTAGAGGGTTGATGTGGTGATGGTGATGATGATGATGGTGGTGGACATCTTTGTTCATCTGCTCCCCAACCATGATCACTTGTCCATGTGTTCTGGATGATCATGGGGCCATGATGGTGGTGGCTATGGTGTCCCTGCAATGTCACATTGAAGTGCAGAATGATGGGAGCTTCTTCTTCTTCTTGATGATGATGATGATGATCCATGTCTCCACCATCTCCCAGAAGATCAATCGCAAAACCACCATCTCCCCCTGCAATGGCCACAATTGTGATGGAAGAATCCACTACCAATCCACATGGTATCTGTAGATCTTCCATCCTCCCATGGCTTCTTGTGCCACTCTGATTGAGCATTGAGCATACAGAGGAAGGGCACTTCTTCATCTCCATTGCCTTTCTTGCATCGTTATCATCGGCGGAGTGTCCATGGCCCTTTTTCTTCTTCCCTCGCTGCTGCCTCTGCTCTTCCATGAACTCTAGCCAGTACTTTTCGGCCTCTTTCATGGCTTGCTTTGCTTTGGGAAAGCAATCAGGGCGAGAGAGAACAGGCGCCATATACTTCCACAGAGAGAGGGCAGAACTGGACCTTTCTTCTTCTTCTTCTTCTTCGTTGTCTCGTGGCGATGGTGATAATGATGGTGATGAAGATGGCGATGTGTTTGTTGATGATGGTAATCCTTGCCTCACCATCATCTCTGAGCGAACCAAATGGATCCACCTGGTTGCTTCAGAAGCCGCTGCAGCTCTGTCTCTGAGATAACTCTCTGCATGTGGATATGGCAGCATAAGATCAATTTGTGAGCTCCTGGGGAAGAAGAAGAGATTCAAGGGCATGGAGCCATGAGCTTCAAGCAAAGTGGTGTGATATGATGAGAGGGGGCCTTGGAAGAGATTGAAGGAGATAACAACTGTGAACACGAACAGTATGAGGAGAACACCAAGCCATTTCTTCATCTGAAACACTGGGAAGCAATCAAACCATCCCTTCCATTTCATTTTAGGGTTTGGTGCAGGAATTATTATGGAATTGGAGACAGAATTTGCGAGGCTTTTTTAGGGTTTGGTGTAGGAATTATTATGGTATTGGAGACAGAATTTGTGAGGCTTTTTTAGGGTTTGGTGTAGGAATTATTATGGTATTGGAGACAGAATTTGTGAGGCTTTTTTAGGGTTTGGTGTAGGAATTATTATGGTATTGGAGACAGAATTTGTGAGGCTTTTTTAGGGTTTGGTGCAGGAATTATTATGGTATTGGAGACAGAATTTGTGAAGCTTGCAAATAATGGCTTCTTAAAGTTATACTATCTATATGCATCCCATCCCACCCCACCTTCCTTTCCCTTTTAAGATTCAGTCAAAATCTAACCAGGGCCTCTGCTTTGTATTGAAGAAAAAGGGGGATTCAATCACTGCTTTGACTGAAATTTGCACTGGGAATGTTACTGTATGCATGCATGCATTACACATACATATACATACATACATACATACATACATATTAGCAATTTGTAGGTGTGTGATCTAGCACAAACTTTATGGTCTGCAGCTTCAATCTGGTAAGGTGTGTGACATGTGTGGGTGTGTCTGTATAATCTGGCACAAAGCTATGGCTTTTAGCTGCAATTTGGTAATGTATAGGCATATGCATATGCATCTATACCTATGTGAATGTGCGTATAATCTGACACAAAGCTATGGCTTTTAGTTTCCAATGTCCATATATATATAATCTACCTATCTATATAGAGATATATCATATACATATATACATATATACATATATATATATATATATATATACATGTGTGTGGGCAATATACATTATTTGGATAATTTCTTTACAAAGAAAGAAAGAAAGAAAGGGGTTGGTTCATTTCAGCTTTCACTTTCAGAGCATCCCTCTGTTTTTTCACACATCTGACAAGAAAGCCAGATGACCAAGCCATAAGGGTAGAATTTTCATGGCACCTCAAAAAGAGAGAGATAGAGATAAGGGGGAAGGGGGAGGGGGGGGTATCAGTTCAATTCATTCAGTCAATCAAGTCATTGAGTCTTGCTTGGAAATGGTCTATGGAATCTCTTACCAACTAAAGTTATGCTATTACTAGACTTTATGCTATTATTAGGCATTTGCATGCCCAGATATAGATATATATATATATAGTATTTATTGATTTCACACACACAGAGACATGAGAGATAGGATGAGAGTTCAAGAGTAGCAAACAAAACACATTGAATTGTGTATGTAAGTCCACAACAAATCTCTCATGACACACGCCAATTCAACATTGTTTAGTGAAAGGAATCTGGTATGTATATTGAAACCAAGTAGCCAGACCATTAACACTAGACTATCATATAAAAAGGAGATGTAAAGAGCCATACATCAACATCCTTGTGGCTTGACCATTGATTTATGATCTCATGAGAAAGAACTTTAATGTAATGTTGAACTCTTCTTCTTCTTCTTCTCCAAAAAATAATGTTGAACTCTTAGGATTCATGAAAGCACGAATAGGTTGATACACAAATATAACATGTAATTTGGATTTAAACACATAGGTCTTGAAACCATATGCAGGAAAGTGGGAAAATTTGCGACGTTCATGATATACAACAAATGAAATGAAGTTTGTCTTTTGATAAGGGGAAGAACTTTTGTGGTGGAGCAAAGGTGGTTTCACTTTCAATCTCACATTGATCACCATTAAAATAATAAATTAATGTGAACGCTTAGTTAAAGTTCATACCAAAGTAGAGATTGATGTGTGGTAATGTCATCGACATCTTAGCCTTGACAATCTCTACAGATGATATCGATGGATTGATTATTATTTAACTAAACACTCATGTCAAGGCCTCATATTTAGAACCTTGCCTTAAAGTTGCTTGCTTACCCTGTCCTGTGTCTTCATTTTATGAAAGCTAGATTCCCAAACAATGAGAATCTGTTTTTTACAAAGCATGGTTTAAAAACTCAGTGGAGGAGGATTACCTAAAGATAATCACAATTTAAAACACTATGCTTGTTTTCAAAACTTCCGATATATGCTTGGATAACCTTGAGGAACCTTGTAGAAAAAAAGGAACCAATATCAACAAATTATGCATCTAATTACCCTTGTTTAGAATATCTATACAAACTTATAATCAATTATGCATCTAATAAGAACTTGAATAGTTGGGGATACAATTTACAAACACACGAATACATCTATGTATGTTATGTGGAACACTAGAGGATCAAAATATATATTTAAAGCACATTTCCCCGTAGGGGGCAACACTACTTAAACCTTGGAGTATTGTAGTTTTAATGTTCACTACCAAGTCCTGAGGAGTGTTCTTCATCACTGTGGCTAGTTGTGGGATTGGAGGACTTCATTGCCTAATGTCAAAGTCACATCATTCTTCAACACACGAAAGCGCATACCTCTCCACTTCACACAATTATGGAATCCTCAAAGTTTATTGAATCAAACTACAATTAGTTACACAATTTAGTTGTACAACTAATCACTACGCAAACTAAATAATATGGATGTCTTAATTGATATATATTTACTACATAAGAAACAAATGAGGCTTCCCAAATAAATAGATAGTAAATAAATAAACATGTATCTCTCTATTAACTAGTATGGAAAAGCTACATTGTCGAAAATGACACTTAGTGAATCCAAAAGAGAGAATGAGTACCAAAAGGTAGTCCCAAAGTTGGGGCACTAGAACACCATTTTTTACAATAGAGCTTTTGCCCTTTTTTTCAAAAAAAAAATGCTACCCATTAGTTAGGAAGAAATACCCGAGGTATCATATGCACAAGAGCTTTTACCCTTTTATATAAGTTGAAAAAAAACTAAAGGATCCCTTTCACATTTCAATCCCATTGGCCATTTGTCAATCTTATCTAATAAAGGGTAGCTCCCACTAATCTGGCACACACTAATAACTACACTAAGAGCTCATGTATGAGCGGATTGATGGTACTAATGATGTGCAGAACTAATGAGGCTGAATTTTCAAAAGCGATGGTGTACTACACCAATGGCCGCAGCAAATGGAATGGATATACTATGGAAGTATGAAGTACCCAAATGGTTGTTCCCCCCTCCCATTAGATGATCGAGGGGCGTGAAAGACATGGCATGTGGGATAGTGAAGTAGGTGATGTGCATGAAAGGATGGCTAGAGCCATATGTGAAAGTGTAAGATAAATAAGCGAGATCTCTTTGTAGGATAGGATAGTCTTGGCTCGGTCTACCCGAGAAAGGGATCGAGTTTGTGTATATTTTAACTAAAGGAGTATATTCTTTTTTGGTAAAAATAAAAGGGTAGCTCCCCACAAATTACAATATGGCCATGTTTCTTACATACATTTGGCCTATGGCCAATATTTTAGATCGGAAATACTATGCCTTATTTAGGGTTGTTAAAACTAGTGAACCCTTTCACAATATCTAAGCTTGTTTTCTCTTTATTTTTGTGTTGGAACTGGTCCTGTTTTGTGCAAGAAAACATTGTCTAAAAATGAAAACTACTAGTTGCTTATTTCAAATCTCCAAGATAATGTTATCTATCCTTTTCTCTACTTTTCTATTCAGTAACAATTTTGTTATGTCCCGCTCAAGCAATTGGATAAATACTTGAAAGTTGACATTACCCACTTGTATGTAAAATGTTTGGAACGTTGGATGTCTCCATCATTGTGTGAGAATATCTATCGGTGGTGGTTGTGAGTTATATGGTGTGCATATTAGACCTCTATCTAATGGAAATGGGAAATTCACCTCCATGCATAATGCACTTGTACCTTGTAGGATTCCGTTTGTGTTCCCGTGGTTGGGTTCTTGTTTTGGGTGACTATTCTTCATTTTGTTACGTAGGTGTTATATAGGATTCACTAGGTTTTCTACTTATTGTCCCCATAAGAAATGAATGTTAATGTTTTGCCATAGTGTCGCGTGTGTCATGACTTCTTTTAGTATCTACAAAATAAGTTTTCCTTGTGTTCCTCCCATCTTTGTTTGTCATGGTTGACTCATTGATTGATTATGGCTCAAACATTAGGTTATATGACTTCATTAAATAGTGTAATGCTTCCTTAACCAATATCTACATTCATACCGAATCTAATTCCTTGCTAATACTAAAATCAAATTCCTAAATTAATCATATTTTGTAAGCTCCTTGAAGATGGTCACATCATTCACATTCTATTTTCATGTCATGTCTATGATCGTCAAGTTCTTGCCACAAGTCCTTTAGTTCATTCACATATTTAGTTACAACTCAACTACCATGTTTTTTCAAGCAAGGTTCTAGCCCTTATCTAATACACTAGGCTGCAGCTCAAGCCTTTGAATAGTATAGCAACTTGTAGTTTTCCTAGATCTCTTCAACCAATTTGACATGTAGTAGTCTCAATAGATTGCATCATAGGGATACTATTAGATTTAAATATGTCAAATAAATGTGTAACTTGCTAAGAGGAACTTGGAACGAAGGGCTGAATGTTACAGGTCTATGAAGTCTGAGGACAACTAGGATGGCAAGATAAAAAACAGAAAGAGCTTGACTATACATCCTAAACAAAGGTGGCTCAAGCAAAGGCTTAACCAATAAGAGTAGACAGTAAAAGCTATGAAATCTGAGGACAACTAGGATGGCAATATAAAACAGAAAGGATTTGGCTACATATTCTAAACAAAGGTGACTTAACAGTGAAGCCTTCGTCAATAAGAGTAGACAGTGAAAGCTACCAGATCTGAAAAAACTGAATTGGTGATGAAGGCAGAATTCTATATAGCTATGCAAATGGAGGCTTTCAGCAATGAAAGTCACATGCTACAAAAGCAGCTTTCAACAATTACAAGAAGCTTCCTTTGTTGAAAGCTCTAATACTATATAGAAGAACAGAGGATGAAAAGATATATCTAGCTTCATTTTCCTTCATTTCTGTCGTGGAAGTAATACTCTTTTATACAAGAAAACTTTTGTCTAATTGTAGAGCCTCTTAGTAGCTTAGTTCAAAACTTAAATCTGACGTTACCTTCCCATTAGTTTTCTTCCTTTTTTGTTTAGTAATGTTTTGCTTACGCAATGTGTGCTCTACACAACATGTATGTTTCACAGATAAAACAATGCTGATTGCTTGTTGCTTATTATAGTCTACAATCATTTACATTCACATCCACCAAGTACATCAAAAATTAATTCCCTAATGAGAGTTCCTTATCCGATTCTACTAGTTTTCACAATAATGATGTACAACATGGCATGTGATGTCAACATGACAAATCTGACATACCAACAGACTTCAGAGATGCAATTCCTAATTCATCCTCGCCGTTTAATTGATCAACTTTGCTTTTTTCCCTTGGAGAGATCAACCAGATCCTTAAACAAAACATCATTTTTCACTTCCTTCTTTGGGATGTGTGTCCGAAACATAGTGTAATCATCAGCCCCTGAAGTGTATTCTGTCAGTTGAGGTGCTGGATAAAAACCATGAGGTCTTTGCAATGAAACGCTTTGCACTTGTCCAGATATGCCAGCATATTGGAACTGCAACTGTTGTTGATCTTGTGGCAATACAACAGAATTTCCATTGAAGTCCAAGTTCTGTGAATTTGTCACATTTTCAGTGCTCCATGGTGCAGGAGGTAAAGAGTGGCTAATAGGTTTTGAATCCATCATGCCTTGATTATATGCATATGAACCTGGACTTGAACTTTGTTCCTGTTGAGATTGAGATGGCATGTGAGGTTGTTGCAACTGAAGAGGAAACATGTACCCTTGAAAAGATGGAGGCTGTGATGACATGTTTGATAACTCTTTTACAGAAGGAAAATTAGGTTGCGATACATTAGATGATTGTGGAGTTCCATATGGGTAAGTCTGTTCAGCACCAAAGTGGATAGTTTCTTGTTGACTTAGAAATGACCCAGATGGATGAGGAAATATTTTATTTGTACCATACATCATGGTATCTTGTTGTGCACTTAATGAAGAACCACTTGATAAACTACCGTTATAAATTAAAGCTGCTTGTTGTGAACTTAATGAAGAACCACTTGGTGGACAGCCACCATAAGTTAAAGCTGATTGCTGTGGACTCAATGCAGAGCTGCCTGGATTAACGGTGGTCTGTTCATTACCAAATGTAGAGCCATTTGGATTAACAGTTTGATATGAACCTAGAGAAATTCCAGATGATGGTGGTGGTGCCCAAAGCAAAACATTAGTGTTATTTGTCTGCCCTGACAAACTACCAAACTGACTCTGAGATCCTCCATTCTGTTGCATGTAAATAACATCAGTTTCCTGGTGGAGGTCATGGATGACAGGAGGAGAGACACCCTGTCCGGTTTGGAATTCCAAATTGCTGGGGGCATTTGTTTCCCCTTCATAAGAAATTAACGACACAGAATCCAGTGATTTTTGCACACTGGAAGAAACTATCAGAGGGGAATTGGCTTTACCCTGGAACATATCACCACTTAAAAGATCCATAGTTGGTGCACTTGGACTTCCAAAAGATGTCTTGTTCAGCTGTTGATGAGATGTTGGTAAACCCATCTGAGAAACAGAAGTCGACTTCATCTTCAAAGATCTGCAGAAGTGGAATTTCTCAAATTTTTATCTGATACACATAAAATTTACTACTCTAAAAAATACTTGTTTTTTATTTCCCCAAATTGCCCAAGTCTTCATTACTTCCCTAACACCCTTGTTCAGCCCCCAATAGAGCGAAAAAGGGAATGCCACGACCATACAATTGCTCGATATCACCATATAATTGAGAAAAGGGTATGATTGACAGTACACCTTACTGTTTAAATAGAATACACACTTGCTCTTTTGGGGAGTTGACCTACAGTACTTAGGGAAACAGGAGATATTTGGGAAAATAAAGAAAAATGTTAAGGTATTTTTTGAGTTTCTGCCTGAAAGTTATAAAAATAAAATAAAAACTAAGCCACAAAATAGACGTTATGGATGCATCCAAATAGCATGTACTACTCCCACCTTCAACCCTTGTCCCTGCAATCATGGGGCACAGATCCTACTCATATACTACCCCTTCTAGTCTGTTAAAAGACTTTACTCTTATTTTAGCACATAACTTGTTCATAATTATTTTTCTACAAGTACATATTCCAGACACAAAACCACCTTGCAAATCTAGAAGCTGTCTTTTTATTATTCAAATCCTCCAAGACAATCATACACCATGGTCACATTTAATGGCTAACAAAACTTTTTTACCTGTGTGTAAGTTGTGATAGTAGATTATCCGAATCATCTTGTGCCAGATTATCGACCAGAAGGGGTGGTGCTGTAGCAGGCTCCTGTGGCAGATGAACGCCTGATTCAATGGTATCAAGTTTTACAAGTACCTTTTTCAAATCATCATTTAAAGCTAAGCCTTGTCGTAGTAGTTCTTCATTGCTGTCATCAAAGAACCCCACGTCATGAGCACAAAGAAACTTTCAACTTTCTTGTATGAATTTTCATTCCAAACCTAAACTGCTTAATTAACTCAATGAAATTTCCAAGAGAAATCATCGGTTATGAGAGTTACACAATGCATCTGCAGGAAGTTTCCCCAAGCATGAAAACAATATGGTGTTTTCTGTCTAGTTCAGATTGGCATCACCTTTATTATGTAAGTTTAGTAAAAATGTATTAAACCAGACAATGAACCATATATAGTTACTAGTTTTAAAGCTTACAAAAGAAAGCACAAAAGCAAGAGTTGATTTAATAAGATAAGCAAAAACTTACACTGTTGAATTTACAAGCTGCATCAATCGTTTCTCAGCAGTCCGACATTGTTCTACAAGCTCCACAATTACTTCATCTCGAAGAGCCTAGTACAGCATTAACCAATCAAACACCATTACAAACACGAAATAAATTTCTACCAATTTCTAATATCAAAGTCAAAGTAGATTGCATGAGGCTTTTGAAGTGCAAATTACTTCACAGTTGTACAAAAACCACAAGGATAGAATACATTTTCATAGGCATTAGTGCTCCAGTTAGTAGAGAAAGCAATGACATGGAAACAGAATTGTATCTAAAGATGAAGATGGATTTCAAACAATTACCCTAAAACCTAAGCTATGATTGGACATTGATGGGAAAAAGAGAACCAAATGTAAGAGTAGTCTCCATAATTTTCAAAAACCTCTTTCTTCAAGAAGTGATCCTTTTGCCATGACATCTCATACAGGAAAATATGTATTATACATGGATACAAATATTTATGTATTCATAATTTTATATTGATATACAAGGAAATTTAACTCGTTGTAATACCTAGATTCTAGACTGGGGAAACTCCCGTGTGAGGTGTGGTATTATGAGCAACAATTGAACCTATTTTATTTTTAAAATTTCCTTACTTCAGAGACCTCTCCATTCTGGATTGACCTATGCTAGAGATCTTTTGAAGACAAAAGTTATAATATATCTAACTTGAGAATCTCACATGTGCCGAAAACCAGATTCCCAGGTCTCTTTTTATTTTATTTACTTTTATATTTACTGAGTAATAGTTATTTTATTTTATTTTGATTTGTTGTTCTCAAAGACGAGACAACACTTAAGATGTAATCTCTTGTTTGGTCTTTTAGGCCATTTTGGCCTCTTAAAAGACATTAATATATCTTTCTTTCTTTCTTACTAAACATTGCCTTCACTAATGATATGCAAGTTTGGTAGTCTCAAACTCCCCTCTGTGAGCTGTGGCATTGCACGCAACAAGCCAACCTATTTTCTTTTGATAATTTATTACTAAACATTGTCCTGGCCCACCGGCGATATGCAAGTAACAATCAGCAACAGTTTAGTTCCATTTGGGAGTATCAACCTCAAAATATTTTAAAATTTTGAAAGTTACAACCATACTGAATCACGAAACCATGTAAACCAAAACTGTGTAACCCAGACCATAGGATGGATTTCCAAGCTCCAACCAAACGGTTCAAGAGATCTATAAACCGTTTGCCATAACTATTACCCAAAAAAGGAATTGGTCAGGTCTCTGGCATCAACACAGATCCATAAATGGGTCGAAAATTGGAGTAAATTATGGTGGGTATTCAATGTCTTCAACTCATTAGAAAATTTTGCCCAGTCCATCTGATGGTAACTTGTAGAACATTTCAACTCATACAATCACTCAGATAGTTTAAACTCAAAAACTTAGTATTACTCATATTGAACCTGAAAAACACATTCTCTCAAAGCTAAAGGATTTCCTTCAGTTAACCTTGTACAAAACAATCAGCTACTAACAATTAAATCAAATATCCGCATTACTCATATTGAACCCAAAACCACAGTCTCTCAAAGCTAAAGGATTTCCTTCAGTTAACCTAGTACATATCAACCTGCTACTAACAAATCAATAAAACCCAACAGGCAAATCAATAGCTTTAGAAATTATTAGGAAGTTATGAATACATAAAAGATAAGTGGGTTTCCAGCACACATATATGACAGTCTAGAATGATTTTAAAGTTGAGGTCCCTCATTAAATGAATGCTCAAGCAATGATTTAAGAATTTGTGAATGCGTAAAAGATAAGAGGTGTTTCTAGCACACACATCAGGAAAGTCTAGAGAATTTTTAATGTTGAAGATTCTCCCATTCAATTTTGACATAAGACCTCAAAACTAAATTATAGCGTATTAACAAAAGATATGCATAGAGACAGGTGAGTTAGAATAAGCAATCAGAAACCAAACTATTTCTACTATTTCATCAGCACAGTACCTGCTGATTTTTAGGATCTATTGCATTCAACATCTCTGCAAGCACTTCCATCCCACTCCGAGCATTGTGTATATCTGCCAAGCTAAAGACAGTTGAAAGATCAAATTTTTGCATTAACACATACCAGAAATACATATAAAAAAATGCTGAAATGCAATAGTGATTCGAGTGACATAAGCATCAGCCCCCTTCCAATATAGCTTGGATTTTCCACATCTAGACATGACCAAAGTGGAAGAGAATATAGTGATCCAAACTGATATTACCAACTTGGAAAACATAAAAACATGCGTCAGCCCCATTACATGTCTTGGTAGGAAGAAGCCCACTATAAGACTTTTTACACCCATCACAAGATGGATTCCAATGCAGGATGGATTCATCATCAGACACTCTTATATGGACATATATCTATCCTATGTACCGCACAGTGTGATAGGGCAGCTGCGAACTTCTTCACATCAGTTGGAGATTGCGGTAGGCAGATATGCCAGAATACCTATAGAAGAAAGAAATTGCCAATTGTGTCATCAGAGAGTGGAATCTGAAGAGCACTATGTTTGTCATCGTATGGTTTATTATGAAATAAGAGGGAGATACCATTGCATCTTCAAGTAAGGCTTCTGCCCACCATGCAATGTAATGGAATATGAGAACCAACAAATGCTTAGCTTCCCATGCAATGCTTGGTTCTATGAAGAATGTGAGGCTCATCTCAAAATGTTGATGTTCGCAAAGATAAAAATAAAAAGTCCTGACATTGTGTCAATATCGAAGAATGGGGAGGAGAAAGAAGAGACAATATTATCAAATTCAAGAAAGAACGAAAATGAGCACATGATCAATCAAGCTTTAGACCAAAACATTCCATTGTTGATCACTTGGTTATAACTAAGAGTAATTATGGAAAAATGTTTGATTTCTAGGGAAAACACTATATTGTTGTTTTGTGGGCTTCAAGAAAGCCTTTGACATTGTACAACGGCAAAAGAATGATAGAGATCAGAATGTCAATGGAGTATGAGCAAGTTAGATGCCAATTGACCATGGATAGTGGTTTCTAGAAGCACTCCTTGGGCAACATGGGGATCAACCAAGGGTATCCACTCTCTCCCACACTCATTTGGTCTATGCATCGATAAACTAGAAGAAATAGTAAAATAAGGCTGCAAAAGAAGAAGGATTCGATGGCCCAAAACTCATGCAATCGCTTATTTTTATACTCCTACATGCCAATGATGTTGCATTATTTTCATATACTTTGGATGATATGCAACGTATACTTGATTTATTGGAAACATTCTGTCAAATCAGTGAGCTAACTGTTAACATGAACAAAACAAAAAAAATATGGCCATAAAGGCAATACAACAAAGACATTACCTACTTTTATATATGAGGGCAATAACACTGGTGCAAAGCTTCAAATATCTTGCTATTCATGTCCCTTTGACAAATAGGTGGTATGTATGCTATGAGTCTAGACTTCACGTAGATAATCAATCCGACCAACGTGATACTCGAAGTTCGGAAGTGAGATTGAATGCTACAGTGGTGCTAGCCATAGCATTGAATAACATGCTATGGTCACGCTATTAGAAACATGTGCTCAGCCCATGGAACTGCTACCCATGCAAAGATTATACAAATATATCACAAAAATCAAGAATATACCTGATCACAGATTCCCAAAACAGGCTTGATATATAGGATGCAAGGTACAAAAAACTAATAAGTGCAAAATCCTCTCATCTGGAGGGTCCTTGACAATATGAAAATGGTTTAAAAGACGGGGAATAGAAACAAGACCTATTGGAGCTCTCAGGTGATGCTATGAAGTATGTGATCATTGAGGATAGATCATCACTAGAAGCACCAAGGATGATATTAAAAACATGTGCTCGACCCATGGAGCCACTAGCCATGCAAAGATTATACAAATATACACAAATTTCAACAATATGCCTGATCAAAGATTGCCAAAACAGGCTCGATACATAGGATGCAAGGTACAAAAAACTAATAAGAGCAAAATCCTCTCATCTGGCAGGATCCTTGAAAATATGAAAATGGTTTAAAAGACAGGGAATAGAAACAAGATCTAATGGAGCTCTCAGTGATGCTATGAAGTATGTGATTGTTGAGGATAGATCATCACTAGAAGCAGTAAGGATGCAGTGGCAAGATCTGAAAATGTCAAAATTGGAACATTACATTGCAAATGTTTAACCCTCAATGTTGGCCCCAATACAAGGCAAAAATGCTAGAACGTATCCAACCGCATCTTATTTCCTACCCCCATGAGCCTTGGCTCTCAAAGAGCCTTAACACCTCTTAGGACTCGCTCACACAAGTTAGGTGACAATAAATAATCTATTATATGCAAGACTTGATGAATAGGTGGTCTACTTGTGGCATTGTTCACTGTTGTAGATGATAACGCTAGATGTTTTGGACATTGAAACTTAGTTTAACACAAAAGTCACTGATATTTTAATAAAAGTTAATGTTCTTTTATGAAGATAATGAATTTTTCATAGCAAACCAATTTTACAGTCTGCATTAGGTTTTAAATATCATCCTATCATCATTTCATTAACTACGTCAGAATAAAATCCAAGAAACAAAATACTTTACAATTCAAATAAAACTTACATACTATGCAATGCAGAGCAGAGAAACCAATATGAGGTTAATCAGACAGCTGTCAGTATGAAAGGCAAGTCAGATGACCTGGAGATATCTGACCCTGGAGTTGTATTGATTGGTAAGCGTTGTGGGGAAGTATTATTTTGTGCAATAGGGTGTATTTGAGGTGGTGTCAAATTTGTATTTGCAGTATCAGTTCTCCTAGGGAATATGATGCCTGAACGCTGTAAGTTTGTCAAAAAATGCACAGAAATAGTTACAATGCACATGAATTCTCCATTAACCAAAAAACCAACACATGAAGATAAACGAAACACTCAGTATGAGTATTTCTGCATAATGTTATGTATTATGTTGATAAAATAACTAGCCACATACCCGCAATTCATTATATGCAACAAAGTATTGCGGATATCTTCCATTTGGTCCACCAAACACCTCTTGCCACGAATCTAAAATCAGGAGGATTTTCTCTCTTACTTGGCTATCTTTCTGCAAAAGAGAATATATAGGCTCTTACTAGACCAGTAACAGAGCCACAAAAGCACTGAGATTTTTTTCATAAAAGATATACCATTTGCAGTCTACTATTAGTTCCAAAATCAATTAGAATCTCCACACACTGATTCACAAGTTACTGAAAAACTCTAACGTAGCATGTAAACTGAAATTTTTCCAAGTACTAAGCCTTCATGTTCTTGGAAGCTCGATAGAAATTAATCACAATGTTCTATAAGTATTTCTTGGATTTAGAGAACAAAAAAGCATTTGTAATCCTGCTTATTGATGTTTATGTTTTAACCAACAATTTGGGCCATCAGCAAAGTTCTTCCCTGATAATAACATTGACCATGCAGGCTTCTATCTCAAAAATGTAATGATCATAATAAACAAGGTCTTCGAAATTAAGTAATTTTAATTGGATTGAAATGTTGAACCTGTTCAAGTCATTTCCCATCAAAATGCTAATTAACTCAGCATACTTCTCAAAAAAACAATAATATTATTGTATCTCTGAATAGAAATAGAGTCAGGGAAAGCTTTGGGTTCACGGGGGCCTAAATTATACACCACAAGAAAGCATTGTCTACAACAAACTAGAAGTTTCTACAATAAGTGAAAGAAAAAGTAGAACTAATACAATATACCCATGAAATAGTAGGACATATCAATCAATAAAAACACATCTAAAAATGTACCTCGGACGACTTACATTCTTTTTTACTATTTTCACCATGTCATTCAAAATATCCCTTATAACAACTTGATGATGGATAGCATCACCACAATGTTTCACCATAGTCTCTAGAAGCTGCAAAAGACAAAAAACGTTTAATTGGCTAACTGTGCAGCATAACAGGATCCAACAGCTGACCCAACCATTGCACTCATAAGTGAGTCCTTTTATTATGACAAAGAGAAACACGACGTCATTCCAGCTTTACCCATTATATTGTTTATCTGTGTTTTGCTGGTTCATTAAAGCCTTATCTCTACGTCAAAAAAAAACGATGGCAAGGGTTGGCATACCACCAATAAGTTCAAGAACAGTCATATCATCTTGTGTTAACATCACATCTTTTACACTGTAACTAACAAATGAAGCTATCATTCCTTATATTTTGATAAACATATAACTGCTAAAACCATGCAATGCATTTAACCACTTTACCACAGTAAGATTAATCAATGGGTTCATTTGATTTCAAGTCTCATATACCAAGTTTTGTTCTAATGTATTTAAACATTAAAGTTGTCTTTTGAAAAAAACATGAGCAGACATGAGCCTTCAATCATAAATAATATACAAACATAAATACATTCATTCATATATACATGCATTCGTTCATAAATAACATGGGCATACATAAATGCATAGATTCGAAGAAAATGCTTTACAAAAGGCATCATGTAATTCTATCTTTCTTTGCTTTCATTTTGCAAATTCTGAAATGAGTACAGACTTGAGCAGAAAACCTAATTAGTTTTCACATATCCAGTTTCATATTTATTAATAAAGCACATCTTAGCTAGTCTTATGTGGTTTGATTATTATGTAAGCATCTTTAGGGAATTTTCTGTTTCTTATGCTCATTTTTTTCTTTTTCTATTAGAAAAACAAGTTTTCCCAATCTATTAAAACCTTGATTCTGCAACTTTCACATAAAATGTAAAAATTCACACCTACACCAATGAAAGGGATAGCTCTAAGAAGAATGAAGAAAACTAGAGACACTGAAATAACTGATTAAGAATGTTCAGTAAGAGCTCTTCTTCTTCTTTTTGTTAAAAATAGATCAAATTAAGAAGACTGTCTTTAATTACTTCCCTGCAATTACAGAATTAACTTTATAAACATGTGAGATGTACAATTTTCTGATGAGGTTCCCATGATGCTGTACCATGAGAGTCAAAACTTGAATTTTCGGATTCTTGTTTGCCATCCGTTTCTTAACAGCTTTAATAGAGTGCTTTGCAAGCCTGCTTATAAACGACATACACATTGGACATGAATTTTCTAATTGAAAAGAAGAATAGTTAGTAAATGTGAATAGTGAAGTACAGCATCCTTCAAACTGAGTATGATGCAAAGGGGGTATCCAAAAGTTAACAAATTTTCTTCATTTTTTTAGATAAATTAAAAACCATTCAAAAGCATCATGTTACATAATGCATCAAAGAGTGGTAAATTCCCCATGTTCCATAGTGCAAAGAAGCAAGAAATATAATTGATGGAACAAACGATTATGAAGATTGAAGTATGTTATTGATGTGACCTTCCTAATGCATATGATATTGTGATGTCTCCTCGATGTATGTCTTCCTTGAAGGACTCGATACTTCGACCCAGTGAAGGGCAAAGAGAGTATCAAAAAATGACCTTTTTTACTCTAATGGATAAATAAAGCACTCTTTCAGAGACATCATGCTACATGATGCATCCAAGAAGCAGGTGAAGTTAGAAATCTGTTAACTACGTGAGTTACTGACAATCTTCTATCTTGCAGAAATGTAAAGTACTCTTGAAAGCATTATGTCGAAAATTTTGCGAAAAAAACAGGTGAATTATCAAAAATACTATATACGTGAACCAGGAGATACTCTCTCATAAAAAATGTGGTATTCTTTCAAAATTGTTCTGCTGCATGATGCAGAAATTCTCGAAGTTTCCATAGACAAAAAACAAGTGAATTTTGAAAATTCGTGTCTGCAATATCTCAATGCGGACGTAAGCCTTAAACTCGGTATGGCACAGAATATAGTAGATGAATAGAAGTGTTCTCTTTTTTTCAATGGAATTGTGCAACTTTATGCATCAAATTAAATACAAATATGGAGAAAGGAGATCAAATTCGAATCAGATGTGGTACCCGGGATCGTTATTGATAAGGTTACAAAGCTCCATGTTCATGGCCCAGTCTGGACCACTTAGCATATCACTAGTCGCTCTATGCACGAGATTAGCCATGGCGTTTTTCCTTCTTCTTTTTCTCAAAAGAGAGAGACCATAAATATAAGAAGATCGAAGGGAAACTATGTGTTGTGAGTTGCATGCAAGGATGGAGCACGAAGCATAAAAGGTCAGGTCCAGCCCTGCGGAAAAGAACAAAAGAAGAGGAGGAGATGAAGGAACTAAACGGAAAAAAAAGAAGAGATAGAACAGATCCGAGGATCGAAAGAAGAAGAAGAAGAAAGGAACGGATCAAATAACAAAGGCATGACAACAGCAAGAGGAAATGCAAACTGTTTAGGCATACCTGTTTCAGAGAGGAGAAGAGATGGAGGAGGAGATTCGTGGCGAGCTGGAAGAGAAGAATCGATCGATCATGCAGGGCAGGAAGGAAAGAACTGACGATCGAAGAGCCGCCTCCATCGCGATTCGCAGGACACGCAGTCAAGCAGGCAGACAGACAGTGACACAAAGACAGATGTATGACAAATTAATTCATTAATTAATATTTTAGTTATTTGTTTGTTTGTTTGTTTATTTATTTATTTATTTATTTATTTATTTATTTATTTATTTATTTATTTATTTATTTATTTATTTATTTATTTATTTATTTATTTATTTATTTATTTATTTATCTATCTATTTATTTATTTATTTATTTATTTATTTATCTATCTATTTATTTATTTATTTATCTATCTATCTATTTATTTATTTATTTATCTATTTATTTATTTATTTATCTATCTATCTATTTATTTATCTATTTATTTATCTATTTATTTATCTATTTATTTTTCTATTTATTTTTCTATTTATTTATTTATCTATTTGTTTGTTTGTTTGTTTATTTTTTTATTTATTTGTTTATTTGTTTATTTGTTTGTTTATTTTTTATTTATTTATTTATTTATTTATTTTCTGTCTGGCCCCTTTAGGCACCCATTTCCTTAGGTTATATGAAGTGGAGAAAGAATGGGCCAATGAGAGCATAATATGTGTGTTGTGTGTTGTGTGTTGTGTGTGTGTTGGTGGTGGTGTTACCACATGGACCAAGAGCTCTTCCAAGGTATTATTTGTCTACCATATCAATCCCCAGCTTGTTCTAATGATGCACCTTTCAATACTAATTATTTAATAAAAAATTTAATAACATGAACAAATGGCTAGCTTGTTCTAATGATGCACCCTTCAATACTAATTATTTAATAAAAAATTAAATAACATGAACAAAATGGCTAATTACAATGGATACCTATCAATATCTATCTCAACAAAGTCCAGAAAAAGGGTGCCATTCCATCTCGTTAGAAATAAGTTAAAGAATTTCCATCGGTTGACAATGAATAGTTATAATTAGTAGAAATCAACAAACCAATGCTAGGAGCTCGATTCTTTAGACATGCATAAAGTATAAAGAGCATGTGTTTATCTTGAGTTGGATCACTTATGTAACTATAGCACAAAGCATGCAAGCTTATTTAATACTATTTCGTTTTGCTTGCATTATTGATACACTTCACTATTATACAAACAGAACCAATTCTACAATGCGACTATGGGGTTTAGCTTTCTTTCTTATTGTTCTATTGCTCGATGATACGTTCTCTAAATGTGATATCAAACTTCAAAATGGTGTGTAATTGTGATTTGTAACATTTATTGAAGAAATATCAATCAATAGATATTATTGTCTTATTCAAACGTCAAATATGACCTATCATAACAAAAAATATAATGTTCTCACATAATAAATGTGAAAAAGAGTAGTGTCTCTAAATGTTTGAAAACTTTATGAATGAACGTTGTAATTCGGATTGCACATTGTTGCAACAAAGAGAAATTCATGAAATTATTGGGTTGGGTCAAATATGTATTGAAAAACATGGTTGAATGTGATCAAAGGGTAAACATTGTATCAAAGTGTGATACTCAAACTTCTTTGGGGGAAAATGTGCATGATTGGCTAGACTCATCATTTGCGCCTAAAAGTCTTGTCTCGAATTTAACCAAGTTTGAACTAGGTCATTTAGATGCGACGGTTGAAATGGCAAACAATTTGATAGCCTCCGACATTTATTTATGCATACAATTTCCTATTCAATTAAGACTATGTTCTTGTAGTGAGATGTGACATATGTATATAAAGGGGTTTTAGATTGTATTTTCTTTGTCATCTACGAGGAGCCCAATTTTGACTTATGGGATCGACTAAACATATCATTTTGTATGTGACTCCTTTTGAAGATGGGAGTTCTTACTTTGTTGTAAAAACTCTCCATCTAAGTAGGAACCCCCATCTTCACATTTGTGCACACCCTTCTTGACGGAGACATGAGGACGACACATAATCATAATATCCATCTAACAAGTCATCGTACTTCTTGTGCATTGCCTTGTATTCCCAACGTTCCAAAAAACAAGCTTGGAACATAGGGTGCATTGTACAAAAAACTAAGAAGAGCAAAATCATCTTATTTATGCTTGATATTATGAAATGGTTTACAAGACGGGGTGTAAAAGATCTATTGGAACTCTCAAGTGATGCTATGAATATGTGGTTGTGGAGGTTAGATTAATCCAAGCAACAAGGATGAAGTGGCAAGATGTTGAAAATAGAATATTGCATTGCAAATGTTAACTTGGGCAATGTTGGCCCAATAAAAGGTAAATATGCATTAATGTATCCAATCCACAAACCTTCACTATCAAAGAGCCTTAAGACATGTTTGAACCTGCTCACACAAATTAAGTGTCAAGGTAGCATCATGGCATCATCACCCAAATACAAGTATGTGCAATGAAAACCTAATGGAGGATGAATCACTTACTTACGAATGCTCAATGTAAAAGGTAATTCGCGAGAAATATGATGGCTCGTTAATGAGAATGACAATGTAAATGTCATACTCAACTGTCCACCAAGAAGATTGAGCACACATGTGTGCATTATCTTCATGTAGATAGTTATTAATATAGAGTTGCAAACCCCCTTCTTAGGTTGGAGTCACGTACAAGATGATATGTTGATTTGGTCTAATAGGTTGAAATTGGCCACATGTTGTTCCAAATGCATGTCGATGACCAACTGGCTGATTTTATTTTCCCTCCACAAAACCCTTACAATCTAGTTTTAAAAATGTGACAAAATGACAAGTTTCAAGATTTTATCGAGTATCTGTTGGGTGACTGAGTTGGTGATAGTTAGGTGGCTGAACTATGATAATTTACATATCCTACCACTAAATGGGCGACTCATGAGCAGTTCAATGACTAAGGGTGTCAAAGTTGGGCGACTACTGATAACTTTTTGTTGAGAATCAAACTCAACCTAAGTCTAGTGTGTGAACACACCTTTTTTGAGAATGTATGAACACTCAAAGGTCAAAAGAGTTATTACTATAGAGTAGCAAGCCCCCTTCTTAGGTTGGAGTCACATACAAGATGATACGTTTATTTGGTCTAATAGGTCGAAATTGGCCTCATCATGGATAACTTTCATTCTATTCTATATGTTAACATTGCATATCTTCTTACGTGGGTGATTATGCAATGATGCTACCTTGACATCTAACTTGTGCAAGCGATTTTTAAAGAAGCGTATTAAGGTCGTGTGTGCACGTGAATGAGAGAGAGAGAGAGAGAGAGAGAGAGAGAGAGAGAGAGAGAGAGGCTCAGTTGATAAGGTTACCCAATGGAGCCCAGGTGGTCATTGGTTCAACTCCTACATTCCACGGTGGTATCTAGTGAAATAAGATATATCTTTGGAGTATGTAACGGTGTCGCGAAGTTTCGCGCACGTGTGTTACTTGGGCGGGACCACGGGGGTCTCAGACTAGGGAGTACTCAAGGGATAGAGAAGACCCGAGGTTTGCTTTATGACAATACTACTTCCCGACCCCTTTCCAAGCAAGGTCTCGTTGCCCTTTGTTTTGTGAGGCCGGTGGCTCTCGTTGATCACGACTACCAATTTATGTCGCGAAGTTTCACGCACACGTGTTACTTGGGCGGGACCACGGGGGTCTTGGACTAGGGAGTACTCAAGGGATAGAGAAGACCCCAGGTTTGCTTTACGACAATACTACTTCCCGACCCCTTCCCGAGCAAGGTCTCGTTGCCCTTTGTTTTGTGAGGCCAGTAGCTCTCGTTGATCACGACTTGTCGACCTTCCGAGATCACCATACGAGCCAAGTGACCAAACGGGTACAAGCAAGATGAGCACGCAACATGAACGCACAAGGGGACGATAACACAAACACGAATGTCCGTACGTCTTTATGAGGAGGAGAGGTGCATGGGCGCGCCCGAACGATCCCTCGTCACAAGACGTCGAACGTACGAGGAAGACACAAAACACATGGACAAAATGCTCGTACGCCTTTATGAGGAGGAGAGGTGCATGGGCAAGCCCGAACGGTCCCCTTGTCACAAGACGGCCGAACGTACGAGGAAGACACAAACACACACACAAATGCTTGTACACCTTTATGAGGAGGATGTTGGAAAAACAGTGCTCGGCCACAACCGAGGAATAGGATCAACTTTCAGAAAACAGGAAATACAAAATGCACGAAGTACAATAGAGAGAAGAGTACACGGGATGTTTTACGTGGAAAACCCTAACTGGGAAAAAACCACGGGAGTCCTCAAACTCCAACTATCACTATGAACAGAGATGTACAATGGTGAAGCTTCAAGGCAACAACCTTGAGCTCACTGTCTTCGCCACAGGCGGCGGTAATACACAGAGGCAACGACCTCTTCGTCTCTCTCTGTCTCTCTCGGCTGCTCTCTTCACTCTCTCAAAGTGAAAACAGAAAAATGAGCAACAACAGCAAAACTGTTTGCCCTAAGTCATATTTATACACATATGACTTTCGGGCTATTTACAAATATAGCCTCAAGGGCCCTTGGCAAACATATTCACAAATATGTCCCCGCATCCGGATATCTCTCCGGGTACATTCATCATCCGGCTCCGTAGCCGGGGTCTTCGTCATCCGGCTCCGTAACCGGGGTCTTCATCATCCGGCTCCGTAACCGGGGTCTTCCTCATCCGGCTCCGTAGCCGGGTCTTCGTCATCCGGCTCCGTAACCGGGGTCTTCCTCATCCGGCTCCGTAGCCGGGTCTTCGTCATCCGGCTCCGTAACCGGGGTCTTCATCATCCGGCTCCGTAGCCGGGGTCTTCCTCATCCGGCTCCGTAGCCGGGTCTTCGTCATCCGGCTCCGTATCCGGGGTCTTCATCATCCGGCTCCGTAGCCGGGTCTTCGTCATCCGGCTCCGTAACCGCAACCAGGCCTGCCATCATTCATCTCCGGACATCCCATCCGGAGGGACCGAAAATCCCAACAAACTCCCCCTTCACTTCGGCATGGAATGTCTCTCCAATCCGATCCTCTTCCGGCATGCTTCCAGCTTGTCGGGTGTAAGTACCTTGGTCAGCATATCCGACCCGTTCTCGTCCGTGTGGATCTTCGTCAGCACGAACTCCTTGTCTTCTATCCTTTCCCGGATCCAGTGGTATCTACGCTGGATGTGCTTCGTCCGGGAGTGATAGGTCGCATTCTTCGCAAGGCGGATGGCACTCTGACTGTCGCAGTAGAGTCGGTACTCCTCCTGCCGGATACCGAGCTCTCTAATGAAGTCCTTCATCCATATTATTTCTTTGCCGGCTTCAACGGCCGCCATGTACTCCGCCTCCGTGGTTGACAACGCAACCGTCTTCTGCAGCCTCGACTGCCACGAAACAGCTCCCCCTGCATACGTCATCACATACCCGGATGTGGACCGGCTGGTATCTGCATCAGCCGACATATCCGAATCGGTAAAGCCGTCGAGTTCGGGCTTACCGGAGCCGAATCGGAGGCATACGTTTGCCGTGCCCTTTAGGTATCGGAGTATCCACTTGACCGCGTTCCAGTGTTCTTTGCCGGGATTGCTCATGTACCGGCTCACCACTCCGACTGCATATCCTATGTCCGGTCTTGTACACACCATTGCGTACATCAAGCTTCCGACGGCAGAGGCATATGGTACTTTCATCATGTCCTCTTTCTCATCCTTTGTCTTGGGGCTTTGCTTGCTGGACAGCTTGCAGTTTGCCGGGAGGGTTGATCCGACCGGTCTTGCTTCCGACATGTTGAACCGGTGAAGCACCTTTGTTACGTACTTCTCCTGTGACAGCCACAACTGCTTCTTGCTCCGGTCCCGGATGATGTGCATCCCTAGTATTTGTCTCGCCGGACCCAAGTCCTTCATTGAGAAGGTTCGGTGAAGAGCCTTCTTCAGCATCCGTATCTTGAACTGGTCCCGTCCGACGATCAACATGTCGTCCACATACAGGAGGAGTATTAGAAAGTCTCCTCCTTCGAACTTCTTCACAAACACGCAGTGGTCGGACTGCGTTTTGCGGTACCCTTCGTCGGTCATGAAAGAGTCGAACTTCCGGTACCATTGCCGGGGAGCCTGCTTCAGTCCGTAAAGGCTCTTCTTCAACCGGCATACCAGGTGCTCCTTCCCTTCCTTCTCGAATCCTTCCGGTTGCTGCATGTAGATCTCTTCTTCGAGATCACCGTGAAGGAATGCCGTCTTCACGTCCATCTGTTCTACCTCGAGGTCCATGCTTGCCGCTATGCTCAACACCGTTCGGATGGAGGTCATCTTCACTACCGGGGCAAATATCTCGTCGAAGTCGACGCCCTTCTTCTGCTGAAACCCCTTCACCACGATCCTGGCTTTGTATCTCGGGGGGTTTCCGGCATCTCCCGGTTTCAGCTTGAACACCCACTTGTTTCGTAGTGCCCGCTTTCCTTTCGGCAACACCACAAGTTCATATGTGTGGTTCTCATGCAGGGAATCCATCTCTTCCTGCATGGCACTCAACCACCTGCGGCTCTGGGTGTCATGCTTTGCTTCTTCAAAGCTCTCCGGCTCCCCCTCGTCGGTTAGCAGCACGTGCTCTGGTTCCGGAAATCTCCGGGGGGCCCTTCTCTCTCTTAGAGGATATCTCCGTTCCGGAGCTTCGGTAACCGGTTCTTCCGATTCTTCTTCAACCGAATCCATTTCGGGATCGGGGCCGGTTCCGGTATCATTTTCATCTTCTTCGGCCGGTTCTGTTTCTTCACCGTCTTCGGCCGGATCCTCGAGTGCTAACCGGTCCCTTGCCGGTCGGGACTGCTCCTCGTAGAGTTGATTCTCACCGGTCGACTTGGAGCTCTTCATCTTCTTCTCCGACTCCCAG
>NW_028230634.1:0-54095 GCF_043228905.1 Azolla caroliniana
GCTAGTAAATGAAGTTGTGAAGGACACAAATGGACAAGGTTGCTTGGTTGAGACCAGACGGTCAATCATTCAACCCTTATTCTTTGTTGTTGCCGTTTCTAATTTAACATGAATAAGATAGTGGGACATCTTGGATACCGACTTGGTTGGAATGCAAACATGCAAGAGAATAGTTTTAGTAGGTTTTACAAAAAGTCAAACAAAAGTACTTCAACATGCTAAGAAAGATATATGGTGGTTTTGATACATCCACGCCTAGACCATTGGTTTGAATGTGCCCGTGCGACCGTAATACCTACCTTAAATTCTCTTGAGGATGATGGGCACAAAGGAGGCACATCTATTTCTTTCCATTTCATCATGTTTGTGTACTCCTGTTATGTTGTTGCTTTCCTCCCTTCAGTTTTGACGAGCGTAGTGAATTTTAGTTGTTTGATAGTTTTATGGCGAATTTTCAATTTCTGATGCGCAGTTAGTTATGTTATGGTTTGGAGTTGAGCCCAACAAACATATGCAGCCAAATGAAAAACACATGAAGCTATAATATAGCTGTGTTGAAGATTACCATGGTAAAGATGGCTCTCGGTAACATCAACGATCAAATTTAATCAAAGCATGGATGGCGGTGACATACATACTCTTTTCAGTCCACAACGAATAGTTACTCATATCAAGATTCGAAGGCTTATTTATCTCGTTTGGAAATACACTCAGAATGAACACGTGTGCTTTGAATGAAAGTGGACGAAGAGTCAGCAGGTCAGGTCAGATCAGATCAGTGAGTGGAAAAGACATAGCAACAGACAGGCCGGGCTCTCCTTTTAGAAAATTAAATTTGGTCAAGAACCCTCCCGAGTCCCAACCCAAACCAAATGGCAGAAAGACCTAATTTGTGATGTGCTGTATGTAGCCTGTGCTGGGCTCAGCCTGTATGTCACCCACCCACCTTTTGATTCATTCATTGCTTGCCAATTCATTCATTGTTTGGCCTTCACGCCCAAACAAACCAATCGTGCCAGTCAACCCAACCGATTCAACTTAAAAACTTGTCTTGTGGCAGCAAGAAACACACACACACACACACTCTCTCTCTCTCTCTCATTCACTCACTCGAAACTTACACCAAAAACTCCATCCACCTCATGCCCATGCCTGGACTATAACTAACTAACTAACTTAACTATATATATATATACTTCAAAGAAGGAGCCAACAACATTGTCTCACTGAGCCACACACATACCTAGTACAGAAATAATCCACTAATAATCCACTATCAAATATAAATCTGATACACCAAAGTTCGACTCTAAACAAGTTAGAGTAGCAGACATGGCATCGTCCCCGGATCATCATCATCGTCATCCTGATCTCTCTGGCCGAGTGGCCATAGTCACAGGGGGGTCCCGCGGGATCGGGCGAGAGGTGTGCCTACACTTAGCACAACACGGCGCCTCTGTGGTAGTATGCTACGCAGGAGACGCGCAAGCAGCATCAGACGTCCTGGGCCTCATCAATATGCAGACACAAACACAAACGGATGTGGCTGGCGGACAAGAAGAAGAGCAGAAGGCAAAGGCGAAGGCGAAGGCGATAGCCGTGAAGGGCGACGTGTCGAAAGAGGCGGATGTAAAGGCCATTTTCGATGCTGCGATTCAAGCCTTTGGCCATGTCAACATCGTCATAAATCTGGCTGGCATTTTTCTGAGTAGCTACCCCACCTTAGAGCAGACCTCCTCAGAAGATTGGGAGCGAACCATGTCGGTGAACGCCACCGGAACATTCCTGGTCCTTAAAGAGGCTGCCCAACGAATTGTGGCCGGAGGCAAAGGTCGTATTGTGACCACAAGCTCATCTATGGTGCATGTCCTCAAGCCCGGCTACGGTGCCTATGTGGCCAGCAAGGCAGCCGTCGAAACCTTAACTAAAATCATGGCCAAGGAATTGAGAGGTCGTCGCATAACAGCCAATTGTGTGGCACCAGGACCAGTGGCCACAGACATGTTTTATGCGGGGAAAGACGAGGCACTCGTGGAGAGCTTCAGGGATGCGCCTCCATTGCAACGCCTGGGCACCCCTCAGGACATCGCACCTCTTATCTTATTCCTGGTCAGTGATGCTGGAGAATGGGTGAATGGGCAGGTCATTCAGGCTAACGGTGGATTGGCCATATGATATGATATGATTATGTCAATACGGCACATCTCATATCATACATATAGTGTGCTCTTCTGCTAGTCAGCTGCCTCATTTCTTGTCCTCTTTATGTTATGTAGGTACCATAAATCCGATTTTCCCTCACATTGGGCTTTAAAGTATGTATGTAGGATATGTATTTCTTCTAATGCCATCAGCAGACGCACAAATCTAAAACACCTGAAGCTAGCTAGCTTTATCAAGTCATTATACATAAGGTTTTGCATAAGTTACATACATGACTCTGCAAAATAGTACAGTCAAAATAAAACATTGAAGTTGCAAACACATTTTGAATAAAACACGGGAATCATAAGTAGACTGAATATGTCCAATTTGCATCAAACAACGTCATTAGCTGATTTTCTGGTGATGCAACATGGTGGCTCCAAATTAGTAGTGCACATACAGTCGATGGTACCACTTCTAATTACCTGCAGTGCAACTCCAAATTCTTGTAGTATATCTTAAAAGAATAAGTGTACCATCTTGAGTTATAACCTATCATTTACAGACATCTTTTGTTCGCACCTGTCTTGAGTGCTTGTTTTGTAAGTAAGCGTCTATACGTATAAACAGTTCTTTTACTATAATCAAGCATACCATTTGTACAAACTTTGTTCTTGATATGTGTCTCCTCCTAAGAAGGGCTTTTCATACATTGAAGCACAAAGTCTCTATGTGTGAATAAAGCATACACATATGAGCTCAACCTTCTTGGTGGTGTCTTAAGAATGACACTTAAGTTATCGCTCCCTCCCTCTTAGTATGTTAGGATATCTTGAACGAATTGCACTATATGTCGAGCAAGTGACATACATCCTCTACCATGCCTTCATTGCATACTTTGCATGACTTCAAATTCGTTAGATTTTGGTACCATGATGCAACTTCAATACCTAACTTATGAGATCGAGTGCGAAGTAGTGTAAGGGCTCTATGAGCATTACTACTCATACTGGTAATGAGATAAGCTTGGATACGATCAATAGACATTCTTGCTTTATATTGACACCAACATTCAGGGTTGACATTTGCAATGTAGTATTCTAGCTTTGTCCTCTTAGCATCTTCCCACTTCATCCTTGATTCCACCAACCTTTCCTCAATCCTAACATCCTGCATAACATTACCTGAAAGCTCTAAAGGGTCATCCTCACCCCATCCTCTAAACCATTTCCTTATGTCAACAACCCAACCAAATGAGAGAATCTTAATTTTATGATTCTTTTGTATCTTACATCCAACATTCCAAGCAAGATGTGGTAATCGACGATTCGACATATTCTTGACTTTTGTAATGTATTTATATACTCTTTGGAGTGCCAATAGTTTTATGGGTCGAACACTTCTTTCCAAGAGCATAACTTGGTAAGAGGTAGTGCATTTAGATTATGATTCCCTCCTTACAAACATCTTTTGATTTTCTCAATCTCATTCCATACATTAAGAGAGATGATGCCACCCCATACTTGTACTCCATAAAGCAATACTTGAGTTACCATGACATTAAACAACAATAGTTTTACTTCCCATCCACAAGTATCCACTTTGCTTGCATTAGGCCTCCAAAAGGTAATACGATTCCCAACCAGCTTGGAGCCTAGAATCAAAGCATGCACTCCATTTATTTATGGCGGGTACATCAATACCAAGATATTTAAAGCTTCGAACAAATTGTATTTATCCACCTCTATATGTGAGCATAGGGTAATGATGAGGTTGCATGGTTTGCACTACCATCATTTTTGTTTTCTCCACATTCATTGTTAGTCCACTACTATGGCAAAATTCTTCTAATACCCCAAGTAAATTTTGCTTTCTATCAATATCATATGAGAAGAGTACCACATTATCTGCATATAGAAGCAATAAGATAACATGTTGCATCAATTTGGGGCATTCAATTCTTCTTCTCTTGTAACCTTATTCGCCACTTCTTCTAATTTATCAACACATAAGCCAAAGAGTATGGGTGATAGTGGACATCCTTGCTTGACCCCCATGTTACTTAAAAACTACTTTGAGAATCCACTATCCATTTTTAGTTGGCATTTAACTGGTTCATATAGGCATGCAACAGTAACTCCGTACTCTAATGACATATCAATCTCTACCATTCTATTCCAAAGCTCACTTCGTGGTACGATATCATGTTTGCAACTTGGAGACTTCACAAGCAATGTGGGAGTACATACTAAACTCAGTCGACCCTGTGTTGGAACAACAAAAATAAAATATTCCCCTATAGTTCTCTCATGAACCTAGAATTGCATGAGGCCAAATTACAACATGATCCATTTATTAGCAAGTGCAAAAAACAATTAGATGCAACAACGACATAACATACGTAGATTGAGACCTTGAAATGTGAGATCTTGATGGTAGAATTACCATAATCTTGGAGCATGTTTGTCAACATCCATAGTGAGCACAAAGACTTCAACCTATAAAGCCTAATAGCAACACTGAAGCTTGACGAATTGTGAAGGAAAAGGACAAACGCTCAACGTGAAGCAGCCACGGTCGTGGAATCAATGAGTCAAGGAAACTTTTCAACACAAAAGTTTCAGAAATGTAAACCTAAAAATAGGCCTAATTGAGTAGGTATCGCCATATTCACTATTAGTTGCGGATCTTGCACCAGTCTAGCCATTTTGAACAAGAGCACTGCAAGAAGAAGTGGTACACCCTAAAAGGAAAGGCGGAGAGAGTTCTTCCTCCAGTACATAGTGCCTTCCTTGTTAGAAACTCCGAATACACATTGTTATGAAGAAGAAGCTAACAATCCCATTCAAGTTGGAAAAACTATTGGTGCTAAACCCTTAACAAATAATTGAACCCTCCACAACTACCAACTTTTTTTACAAGCCCTTGAACTTACTGAGATTGGGTGATTGTAAAGAATCGGATATGATTCTTGTGAAGCAGAAGAGATGTGAGTTATGTGTGTATGTGTGAGAGAAGAGAGGAGAAGAGAGAAACACAAGATAGATAAGAGACAATATGAAGTACTCAAGAAGAAGAAGGAGATGTATATTAACAAGTAGAATATGAGATACAAAATAGCGTTACAAGGAGTCACAACCGACTTAGTATGAAGTATGAGGAGGGTGCTTTATATAGAGTTATCCTCTCTCTTCATTAACTTACAACAACCACTCTCTATCTTGGGGAATGTGAAGCCTCATAGTCATGGGGAATATGTAACTCATTAGTTATGTGTCATAAAATATGATTCTATGACACATAGTTAATGTGTAGAGAGTAGTGGTGTGACTCTTGACCTTTGAGTAATCATAGATTCTCAAAAGGTGTGTTCACACGTTGTGCTATGTTGATCTTGATTCTCAACACAACCCCTCAAGATCAACTCGGGTTGGTTCCTTTTGATTGATGTCCGCTTCGGTTGGTATCCGATTCGGACGATCTCCGGTGTCCGTTTCGGCTCATACCCGGTTCGGACAATATCTGGTTCTCGCTTGTACTCCCCGTCAAGCTTGGCAAGTCAGGGATCGTCAATCCAAGGTCTGACATGAATTGTCGAAGCTTGTCGGCTCCTAAGGCTTTGGTGAAGATGTCGGCCGTCTGAAGATTCGTGTTGATGTGTTGAAGGTCAACATCTCCAACCTCTACGCGCTCTCGAATGAAGTGATAGTGCACTTCGATATGCTTTGTGTGTGCGTGGAACACCGGGTTCTGAGCCAGATATATACTTCTCATGTTGTCGCAGTAAAGGGGAGTCAGATCCTTGATGGGAACGCCCAGATCCTTCAAAATCCTCTTGAGCCATACGGCTTCACATGCAGCTACGGATGTGCCCATGTATTCCGCCGCCGTACTTGAAAGAGCGACGGTAGTTGCTTCTTGCTACTCCACGAAATCGCTCTGATGCCGAGGGGGAAGACAAATCCGGAGGTCAATCGTCGATCGGCTTTGTAGGTAGCCTAGTCCGCGTCTGTGTACCCTTTGAGTCATATTGGTGTGGCCAATGCGTAGAGAACGTCGTAATCCATTGTGTCGCTCACGTATCGTAATACTCGCTTAGCGTAATCCAAGTGTCGTGACTTGAGAATAGGAGAGAGAAAAATAAGATGACAATAGAAGGTAGAGGGGGAGAGAGAGAGAGAGAGAGAGAGAGAGAAAGAACACTAGAAATGGAAAGAGAGTTTATATTATAAGAGAGCAAGGATTACAAAGAGTAGGCTAAGGGGCTACAAACTAGTGTTGAACCGAATGAGTTGTGATGAATGAATAGACACCTATTTATAGGTCCTTATGGAGTATTCTAGAATGTTCTAGAATATTTTAGATATTTATGATATTTAATATAATCATGGAATATCCTAGAATGTTCTAGAATACTCTAGATTGTTCTGGAATACTCTAGAATGTTCTAGAATACTCTAAATGTCTTGTAATAACTAATAATACATTTATTATAACTATACATCATATATGTTAGTATAATGGTTAAAGGTTTAACATATTGTAAAGAATCAAGAGATTGATTCTTGTGAAGCGGAATAGGTGTGAACTGTGTGTGTATGTGTGTATGAGATAGAGAGAGAGACACACACACAGAGTATACGCAAGGTTAAGTATATTAGCAAAGGAGAAAGACTCAACATTATACAAGCTGGGAGGAGGGTGCTTTATGTAGTCACCCTCTCTCTTCATTAACTACAAGGCTCATGGAGCATGGGGAATGTGAAAGCTCATAAGTTACGTGTCATAGAATATGATTCTATGACTCATACTAAATGCTAGAATACAAAGTGGTGACATAATGGTGACTCTTGACCGTTGGAGTGTCTCTTCACTCTCAAGGTGAGTTCACACACTAGACCAAGTTGAGCTTGATTCTCAACACGCCCCCTCAAGCTCAAGTCGGGTCGGTTTCAGACTGTATCCGAAATCCGCTTCAACTCGCGTTCTAGAGTCCGCGTCAACTCGTGTCGACTCGCATGTATGCGGAGTTGCGGAATCCGTGCTCCAGCTTGCGTTGTGCGTAGTTACGAAATCAGTGCTTCGGCTTGCGTGCGTAGTTGCGAAGTTTGTGCTTCGACTTGCGTCTTTCTTCGCGGTTTTGTTGCGTGGTTGCGGAATCCACGCGTTATTGCATAGTGTCTTCAGTACTCCCCCTCAAGCTTGGCAAATCACGGATCGTCAATCCGAGATCGGTCATGAATTGCCATAGCTTGTCGGCTCCTAAGGCTTTAGTGAAGATGTCGGTCGTTTGAAAATTGGTGCTTATGTGTTGTAGGTCGACGTCGCTAGCCAGAACGCGCTCTCGGATGAAGTGATAGTGCACTTCGATGTGCTTTGTCCTCGCGTGGAACACCGGGTTCCGAGCCAGATAGATATTGCTCATGTTGTCGCAGTAAAGGGAAGTCGGATCCTTGATGGGTACGCCCAGATCCTTCAAAATCCTCTTGAGCCATACGGCTTCACACGCAGCTACAGCTGCGCCCCTGTATTCCGCCTCCGTACTCGAAAGAGCGACGGTGGGCTGCTTCTTGCTACTCCAGGATATTGCTCCGCTGCAAAGGGAGAAAACAAATCCGGAGGTTGATCTTCTATCGGCTTTGTAGCCGGCCCAATCGGCGTCTGTGTACCCCTCGAGTCGTATTGGCATCGCAGCCTTGTAGAGGATGCCACAATCCATTGTGCCGCTCACGTACCGTAGAACTCGCTTAGCGCAATCCAAGTGAGTATCACACGGTGTTTGCATGAATTGGCTAAGGAGACCGACCGGATAACTGAGATCGGGTCGAGTGATCGTGAGGTAGATGAGACTCCCGATGAGTTGCCAATACTGAGTCATCTTTGCCACCAGGGCAAAGGTCTCTTCGTAGTCGACGCCATGCGTCTGAGCGTATCCTTTCGCTACGAGTCGAGCTTTGTAGCGGTTTACAGAGTCATCGGCGTTATACTTCACCTTGTAGATCCATCTAGATCCGATCGCCTTTTTGTGTGGTGAGGTGGGAACGAGATCCCACGTCTCGTTCTTCCGTAGTGCCTGCATCTCCTCGTTCATTGCTTCGATCCATCGCGGGTCCTTCGCGGCTTCCGAAAAGGTTTCCGGCTCCCGTACTGTCACTACCTTCATCATAAAGGCGTAATGGTACGCCATGTAATCGTTGTAGCCGAATCGGCTTACGGGGTTCTTTTCACGAGTGGATCGGCGGAGCTTTTCATTTGCAGAGATGAGGACTTTCTTTGCTCCGATTGGTACCTCGAAACAGCCGAACTCACTGTCGAGTGAGTGAGTTGACTCATCATCGGTGAAGCGATCGTCTTCGTATTCCGCCATTTTCGCCTTGCCTTTGTCCATCTACGGGCTAGGCCGTGATGTGCTTTGATCGCTCAAAGGCTCTTGTGGTCCGCTCAGTCGAGTCGTGATCGGACTTTCTTCGAACATGCGCGTAAGATGATCTTCATCCTCTATCTCTTGTTCGGTGGATTCCGGATCGAGCGGAGTCGGAGGCGAAGTTGTCTCTGGTGCGTACCAGGATGCAGACTCGTCAAAGACGACGTCTCGACTTACCCGAGATTTTCGAGTTGAGGGGTTGTAGCACTTGTACCCCTTTTGCTCCAGTGAGTATCCTACGAGGATACATTTCTCCGACTTCGGGTCAAGCTTTTGATGCTTCTCGTCGGGGATGTGCACGTACGCAATGGAGCCGAATATCCGAACATGTGATAGATTCGGCTTCTTTCCGAAGAATCTTTCATGTGGAGTGACCTCGTGCACGCCGGATGTTGTGCATCGGTTCATTAGGTAGACAGCCGTATTTGCCGCTTCGGCCCAATATGACTTGGGCATATGCTTCTCGTTCATCATGGCCCGCGCTACTTCGAGGATGTGTCAATTTTTGCGCTCGGCTACTCCGTCTTGTTGCGGAGTGTGTCGGCAAGTGAATTCTCGCCGAATTCCTTCCTTTCGGAGATACACCGTGAAATCATCCGAGAAGTACTCCTTGCCGCCATCCGATCGAAGGCATCGTACATGTCGGCCCGTGGCTTTCTCGACTTCATTCTTGAAATTTTGGAAGTGTCTGAACACTTCGCTCTTTTGCCGCATCGGGTAGATCCAAGTGTGCCTAGAAAAGTCGTCGACGAAGAGCACGTAATAGGGGCATCCGCCGAATGTCGCCGTTTGAGCCGGACCCCATATATCGGAATGAATTACGTCGAGTACGCCTTTGCTCACATTCCGCTCCTTCGGAAATGGGTGTCGGTGTTGCTTGCCGAATTGGCACGCTTCGCATACACCTTCAATCTCCTTCTCTTTGAATGTCGGGAGTCCGATAACAACTCCTTTCGATTTCATTGCTTTGAGTTTGTTGAGCTTGATGTGGCCGATTCGCTTATGCCATAGCTCTATGTCGGAGTTGGCTTTTGTGCTTTTCGCGAACATGGCGGATTTCATCTCGTGTGAATCGAGAATGAACATTCGGCCCTCTCTTCTTCCGCGTGCGATGATTCGGCCTTCTTTTTCGATGAAGCACCCTTCTTGGTCGAATCGTACTTGCATCCCTTGCTCAACCATTTGGCCAACCGAGACCAAATTCTTTGTGATGGTAGGTACATGCAAGACATTTTTAATGTATGTTTGCTTACCTCTTTCGCCGAACGAGACATTCCCAATGTGCCGAATCGGGTGCGTAGTGTCATCTCCGGTTTCGACATAACCGGGTCGCTCCGGCTCTCGAAGTTCGAGAAACCATTCTTTATGGGATGTCATATGGTTTGAGGCTCCGGAGTCTACAAACCATACGTCCTCCGGATTGAGGGCACTAGTTGAGGTAGAGGCCGACATAAAGTTTGCTCTATGTTTTATCATGAACATTCCGCCACGGTCGGAGTTGCGTGTATACATTCCGCCACGATCTTCATAGTCGGAGTTGTTCCCGTACATTCCGCTATACTCTTCGTAGTCGGAATTGTGTGCGTAATTCGTGAGTTATCGGCTTGTGGAAGCCAATTCACGCATCTTCTTTCGGCACTCTTCTTCGTGGTGGTCGAGCTTTCCGCAATATCCGCATTTGGTTGCGTTTTGACGGCTCAGGCCGGAGTGGAAGCTCCCCCTTCTTGCGAAGGTTCCTCGTTGGCCTCCGTTTTGCGGCCGAAATTGGGAGTTGTTGTCGTAGGTCGGACCTCGTCCGCCTTGTCCTTGTCCGAATCGGCCTCTCGCTCGTCCGCGTCCTCTTCCTCCAGTAGAGTGCGTGTAGAGCATGTGGCCTTCCGACTCATTGCTCCTTGTACGCACATGGTTTTCTTCGACCAATAGCATTGATTGGAGCTCGAAGAAGGAGGGCGATTTCTCCCGTGCTAGAACGGGGGTTCGCATCGCGCCGAACCGTGGTGCGAGGCCGCCGAGGCATATTTGCACCATCTCATCATCATCTATACATCATGGCCCGCGCTACTTCGAGGATGTGTCAATTTTTGCGCTCGGCTACTCCGTCTTGTTGCGGAGTGTGTCGGCAAGTGAATTCTCGCCGAATTCCTTCCTTTCGGAGATACACCGTGAAATCATCCGAGAAGTACTCCTTGCCGCCATCCGATCGAAGGCATCGTACATGTCGGCCCGTGGCTTTCTCGACTTCATTCTTGAAATTTTGGAAGTGTCTGAACACTTCGCTCTTTTGCCGCATCGGGTAGATCCAAGTGTGCCTAGAAAAGTCGTCGACGAAGAGCACGTAATAGGGGCATCCGCCGAATGTCGCCGTTTGAGCCGGACCCCATATATCGGAATGAATTACGTCGAGTACGCCTTTGCTCACATTCCGCTCCTTCGGAAATGGGTGTCGGTGTTGCTTGCCGAATTGGCACGCTTCGCATACACCTTCAATCTCCTTCTCTTTGAATGTCGGGAGTCCGATAACAACTCCTTTCGATTTCATTGCTTTGAGTTTGTTGAGCTTGATGTGGCCGATTCGCTTATGCCATAGCTCTATGTCGGAGTTGGCTTTTGTGCTTTTCGCGAACATGGCGGATTTCATCTCGTGTGAATCGAGAATGAACATTCGGCCCTCTCTTCTTCCGCGTGCGATGATTCGGCCTTCTTTTTCGATGAAGCACCCTTCTTGGTCGAATCGTACTTGCATCCCTTGCTCAACCATTTGGCCAACCGAGACCAAATTCTTTGTGATGGTAGGTACATGCAAGACATTTTTAATGTATGTTTGCTTACCTCTTTCGCCGAACGAGACATTCCCAATGTGCCGAATCGGGTGCGTAGTGTCATCTCCGGTTTCGACATAACCGGGTCGCTCCGGCTCTCGAAGTTCGAGAAACCATTCTTTATGGGATGTCATATGGTTTGAGGCTCCGGAGTCTACAAACCATACGTCCTCCGGATTGAGGGCACTAGTTGAGGTAGAGGCCGACATAAAGTTTGCTCTATGTTTTATCATGAACATTCCGCCACGGTCGGAGTTGCGTGTATACATTCCGCCACGATCTTCATAGTCGGAGTTGTTCCCGTACATTCCGCTATACTCTTCGTAGTCGGAATTGTGTGCGTAATTCGTGAGTTATCGGCTTGTGGAAGCCAATTCACGCATCTTCTTTCGGCACTCTTCTTCGTGGTGGTCGAGCTTTCCGCAATATCCGCATTTGGTTGCGTTTTGACGGCTCAGGCCGGAGTGGAAGCTCCCCCTTCTTGCGAAGGTTCCTCGTTGGCCTCCGTTTTGCGGCCGAAATTGGGAGTTGTTGTCGTAGGTCGGACCTCGTCCGCCTTGTCCTTGTCCGAATCGGCCTCTCGCTCGTCCGCGTCCTCTTCCTCCAGTAGAGTGCGTGTAGAGCATGTGGCCTTCCGACTCATTGCTCCTTGTACGCACATGGTTTTCTTCGACCAATAGCATTGATTGGAGCTCGAAGAAGGAGGGCGATTTCTCCCGTGCTAGAACGGGGGTTCGCATCGCGCCGAACCGTGGTGCGAGGCCGCCGAGGCATTATTGAGCCGAGCGAGTCGCAAAGCTCCTTGATCTTCAAGGTATATGTCGTGATAAACATATCCCTTTGTTGAATGTTGTTCAACTCTTGGCGGAGTTGAAGCTTCCTCGAGGTCGTGTTGGCAGCGAAAATCTTTCGTAGGTTTTCCCACGCTTCCTTCGGCGTCTTGGCTTCTCGAATGTAACCGAGCATGTGGTCGTGAACACATGTCGCCAAACAATACATCACGCGGCTTGCGGCTTGCTCCCATGTCGCGTATCCGGGAGCCGCTTCAGCGGGTCGGTCTTCATGCGCTCCTTTGATGTAGCTCCAATAGCCTTGTTCGACAAGGTATTGGTGCATCTTGTACTCCCAAGATGCGAAGTTGTTTCGATCCAACTTCTCGGTAGGGAGAGCGCTCCCCATTTGAGTATTCATTATGTCGATTCTTCTTCTTCTTCTTCGCTCTTCGAATGCGAGCTATGTAGCGACGCTACGATAGCTATGAGCCGGTTCTTGGTCGTCAGCGTAGAGCACAACACACGATCACGATGAGGCGAATGGGCTAGATCGAGCTACCAAATCGCTCTGATACCATGTAAAGAATCAAGAGATTGATTCTTGTGAAGCGGAATAGGTGTGAACTGTGTGTGTATGTGTGTATGAGATAGAGAGAGAGACACACACACAGAGTATACGCAAGGTTAAGTATATTAGCAAAGGAGAAAGACTCAACATTATACAAGCTGGGAGGAGGGTGCTTTATGTAGTCACCCTCTCTCTTCATTAACTACAAGGCTCATGGAGCATGGGGAATGTGAAAGCTCATAAGTTACGTGTCATAGAATATGAGGCTTTACGTTCAGACAATGGAGGTGAGTATACCTCTCACGAATTTGGTGACTTTTGTAAGTTTGGAGGCATTCGGAGAGAGTTTGCAGCTCCTTACACCCCTATCCAAAATGGTGTGGCTGAGAGGATGAATAGAACCATCCAAGACAGAGTTGTCTCTATGCTACACCATGCAAACATCTCACAAGGTTTTTGGGCAAAAGCCGTTTTAACAGCAATCCATGTGATTAATCTATGACCGAACACGGCCATAGGTCTAAAAGTGGCACAAGAGTTGTGGACAAGCAAGACACCTCATTATGCTCATCTTAGAGTTTTTGGATGCGAAGCATATGTACACGTTCCAAAAACTTTAAGAAGGAAATTGGACTATAAATGTAGAAAATGTATATTCCTTGGTTACGGAATTGATGGGCAGTTTGGATATGGCTTATGGGACCCTGACACACGTACTGTGGTCAAAAGTAGTGATGTTGTTTTTTATGAGAACAAAATGCATAAATAGTTTGTAAAGGAGGTAGAAGTGAGAAAGGTTGTGTTTAAAGATATTATGCCTTCTATTGATGTAAAACAAAAAAATATTATTGATGTACATGCTTCTACATGTGGGCAATCACGAAAAATTGTTATTGGTCAGTATGATGATGCCCAAAATGATGATGCTCAGCACAATGATGTGCAAAATAATGATTTCAACAAGAATATGCTCAGAATGATATTTATCATGCACAACCTGAGGGTATTTAGGTCCAAGAATCATTGAGGAGATCCATGTGTGTCTCCAAAGCACCTAGTAAGTTTGTTGATTATGTAATGCTAACAGATGTCGGTGAGCCTTCATGTTACAATGAAGCCATATCTGTTCATGATCATGCTAAATGGAAACAAGCGATGCAAAATGAGTTGGACAATATCCATAAGAATGGAAATTGGGATTTAGTGCCTTTGCCAAAAGGTGTAAATGATTGTATAAATACAAGTACACATCTGATAGTGTTCATCCCAAGTATAAAGCTCGCATTGTGGCAAAAGGTTTTAAACAAGAACAAGGAGTCGATTTCGATGAAATCTTCTCGTCGGTAGTCAAGATGACTATGTTACGCATGATGCTTGCATTGGTTGCTAAGAATGATCTTGATTTATTTCAAATGGATGTAAAAACTGTCTTTTTGCATGGAGATCTCGATGAAGAGATCTATATGGAGCAACCAAAGGGTTTTAAAGTTTATGGGAAAATGCCTTTGGTATGTAAACTTAAGAAAAGTTTATATGGTCTTAAGCAATCACCACGAAAATGGTATCATAAATTCGATGCTTTTATGAGGTCCCAAAGTTATGCTAGGAGTAATGAAGATTCATGCTTATATACAAAGAAATGTATAGATGACTCATATGTTATTTTGATACTCTATGCAAATAACATGCTCATCGCCAGTAAGAACAAGGATGAGTTGTCCAAACTAAAGAAAAATCTGAGTCAAACCTTTGATATGAAAGATTTGGGAAATGCTAAACACATCCTTGGAATGCGTATTACTCGGGATAGGAGTAATGGATGTATTTATTTGTCTGAACCTGAGTATGTATGCAAAATACTCAAGAGGTTTAATATGGAGAATGCAAAGCCTTTGAGCACTCCATTATCTATGCATGTTAAACTGAGCAAAGATGAATGCCCCAAATCTAATCATGAAAAGGAGTTCATGAGTAAAATTCCTTACCAGTCTGTTGTTGGTAGTCGTATGTACGTTATGATAGCGACTAGGCCAGACATTGCTTTTGCAGTGGGAGTTGTGAGCAGATTTTTGTCAAATCTTGGTAAGAAACATTGGGAGGCAGTTAAACTGATATTAAGATATTTGTGTGGCACTAAGAATAGGTGTCTATGTTTAGGTGGCGGAAATATATCCATTATAGGATATACAGACTCTGATTATGTTGGTTGTTCTGACAATAGAAAATCCACTTCGGGTTATATTTTTCAATTTATGGGAGGTGTCATATCTTGGAGATCTCATCTCCAAGAATGCACTGCTCTGTCCACTACAGAAGTAGAGTATGTTGCGGCTAGCAAAGCATTAAGGAAGCCGTATGGGTGTCTAGATTAGCTTGTGACATGGGCATACCTAATCTTGTACCCATATTGTTTTGTGATAGTCAAAGTGACATTGCATTGGCGAAAAGCCCAGTATACCATGCAAAGACCAAGCACATTGGAGTGTGATATCACTTCATTTGGGAATGCATATCTGCTGGCTACATCAGTCTTGAGAAAGTTGCCTCTCAAGAAAATGTCGCAGATGCATTGACCAAAGCTCTACCGCATGATGTGCTAGTCTAGCATTGTTGTCATTTGATGGGAATTACTCAGGTCTTGAGGTTACAGACACTGTTTTTGTATATTGTGTAACATACTCATCAAGTAGGATAGGATGTGTAGGTCTTGTTCAATAATCTTCCCATCAACTTTGTTGATCCCTTGTTTGGCCTTTAGTGGGAGATTGATAGTGAGAAAGGCCAAAAAGGTAATTTCTCACTATTTATGAATAGGTATATAAATGAATAGAAAGGTAATTTCTCACTATGTATGCTGTTCACCATTTTTCTGCACAGCGGCTCCTCCGCTTCCATTGCTCCTCACAACAGGGCTCACGGCCTCGGTGAAATTGAGTGCGAAGAGGGAGGCCGCGCCGAAGACCGCAGAGAGAAGGAGGAGTTGAGTGCGGGTAGGAAGACACCATTCACCTCGATGTGCACCAAGTACTGTAGTTTTGAGCAGGAAGGGCTTGCTTGTATGGAGATTGGCGGGCCTCGGCCACCCCGGGACCTCCAGCGGCACAAAGGAGCAATGCGAGCACGAGAGATGGCGGCCTACGGCTTGGCTTGCATTAATGATGTTGGAAGATGAGGCCCATGCCAAAGCATCCATAGATGGTCTCTAATTTTAAATTTTGCGAAGTGATGCCTTGCGAACTCAAGCGCAATGTGCTTTTTGTCAATCTCTTTATCTTTGGACCTACGAAAATATATGGATATATGTTGGTTGGGATATGTATAGAATTGATTGATATCTATGTGTATGTATGTGTGTTATGTGTGTATGTATGGAATAAGTGCTGTTGATGTTGGTTGTGAGTTTGGACCGTATATATAGCTTAAATTTTAAGATTCTCGTTTCTAAAAATACAAGACAATGCTAAAGACCCGTTGTAAGCACCAATACATACATAACTACTAATAATAACATAGATCTTATTTTGATTGGCTTCACTAGTCTATCCATCCTATACATATATATCTATGTATGAATGTCAAAGTTACCAACCAATAATGCCCATGAAATAAGATCTCTATGTTAATAATGGAAAGTCAAACCTAACGTTGGTGGTATGTGAGTATTTGACTTTTAAATCTGTGTCCACTAGTCATGATCATCATTGCTAGGTTGACAAAACACGTGGATTTATACACCATATGTTTCCAGAAAAAATGGAAACAAATCAAGTCTTAGCACAATCCAAGGACCAAGATGCATGTAAGTTAGGTTCTCAGTATACGTAACTTAGTTTTTACTACACGGCCCACAGCCAATTATTTTTGACATGTGATTGCCCTTTCATGTCTCGTTACTTTTTTTATGAACATTACTATTCGACACCTTCACCTTGGTTACCCAAGTGTTGATTGTGAATCATGATTCTTATCGTGCCAGATAAATAATTTCTAGATATATGAATGCTCAAAGTTCCAAGTGTATGTGAATCATAATCAAATTGGACTCACACATTAAATATGAGGTTCCTAGTATGCCATATGCATAGGTGCTTGGCCCATATCATTCTCTTAGCATAATTTGCCTTAAAACAATGATACAATTATTAGGCAAACAGAAGGTTTATATAGAATGAGTGTGTGGCATGGAGACTAAAATATGGAGGGGAGCATGGCTAAACCAACAGCCTTCTATTTCCATGAGTTAAACCCGAAGATAAAATAAAAAGTACAATTTGATATGCACACCAACCCTTCCTAAGTATCAAACACGTGACCGTTGTTTTACTTGCACATGCCATGCTCCCAAAACAAACCAATGTGCACTTTTAGTGATGGCTATGATATCTCTAATATAGAAAGCCATGTCAAATCAGAACATTCTTTTTAACCAAACAAATTGAAGAGTTGTTAGATCACATGAATTGCTTGGGTCCATATATCATTTCTCCTTTTTTTGACACAAAATTGTCTGGCTTTTGTAATTTATTGTGATTTTCTCTGAAAATACAGAATGGAAGAAACAAATGAGCTGTTTAAGCATTCACCCCATAACTGAAGTTTTGAATTAGCTTTCAGTCTTATTAAGGAGTGAAGCAACACTTTGGAAACCATTTGAATGACTTTAAATATTTGCATTATTGAACGCATTCAATAAGTTCGGATTGATACTAGAAATAATTTTGTGTAACTGGGTTTATGTTATAATGACTGAAGAAGTGTAGTTCAAGCAGTCCAGCTGCTGAGGTCAGCAATAAGATTATCAACTAGAATATCTTTCTCCTCTCTTGAAGTCAGATTCTTAACACGAACTGATCCACGCTCCCATTCACTTGTGAACAGTATGATCTGCTTGACTTGTAAACGTTCAGCATGCTTAAATGCCCTGTGAGTATATAACAGACATGCAACAGTAGTTCAAGCAGTCCAGCTACTGAGCTCAGCAATAAGATTATCAACTAGAATATCTTTCTCCTCTCTTGAAGTCAGATTCTTAACACGAACTGATCCACGCTCCCATTCACTTGTGCCTAACAGTATGATCTGCTTGGCTTGTAAACGTTCAGCATGCTTAAATGCCCTGTGGGTATATAACAGACATGCAACAATTATACACACATACAAAGAAATCATACTACAGTCATACAATAAAAACATAATTATACATGTAGTCAAAATATACAGACACAATAAACACATACCATGAAAACAATGTACATTTGCATTTACATCAGAAACTCATAAATGAAATTGAGGTTACCATTTCATCTTCTTATTCTCAAGAACAAGTTCCACAGCAAATCCTGCATTCCGCAACCGATTTGCGACCAATCCAGCTTGTGGCCTTAGCTCTTCCTCTAGTGCAAACACAATGCAATCCACATCAAGCTGAAGATTGGGCACTAGTCCTTTCTCCTTCAGCAACTGAAAGTATCCAAGTCAATAATAAGTCATTGTGATCAATGATTTCATTTTACGCTTTTTTTGGGTAATAGCTTTTAGGAGAAAATGTCAACTTCCTAAAATATCCGTAACTTGTGGGATATTTACCAGGGTTCAAAATTTTAAAATTTACTAATACAAAGGGTTATTCTGGTGTAATTCCCTAACATATATTGATAGTGAGAAAGCTTGCAATTAAGCGAATAGGTCCAAATGAATGGCAATGTATACAACATTGTGGTAGAGCTTGAATGTATGCGTTAGTGATGTATCTTCATTTCAATGAAAGTTCCAACACAATCAAACATATGTTGTGACCGGATGATCAGTGCTTTTCTACTTAAATCATGCCTTGAGTAATACATCATAAGTTCCATAGAAAGCATTAACACAATCACATTTGCCAAGGATAAATAGAACTAAATACCTCCACAATGACAGCATCACCAAATCCAAAGCCACATGCAGGAATCTCAGGCCCACCAAAAGTTGATAGCAATCGATCATAGCGACCACCTCCACAAATCGCACGAAGCTTTCCATCTCTATCAAAACCCTTCAGAAAAAAGATGGATTGTTTTTATTAGAGTTTACACAAAGAGAAAAACCCTTGTTTTATTATTCATTGATTAAACTTTAGTCCTAAATTTTAAGGCAAAAGATGACCGTGGGGCTCAAATTGATGCTCGTGAAAAAATGGAATATAGATAATTTCTTACTTCAAATACAGTGCCTGTATAGTATGCCAGACCTCTAACAACGGAAGCATCAAAACAAAGCCAGTCAGCATAACCATATCCACTAGCTAATGCAAATAGCTGATTCAATTCTCTCACAGCTTCATTGTCAGAGCCCAGAAAACCTGCAAATGGAGGAAAGATTAAAAAAAACTGTTTTTCTATGGAGCATTGAAATTGCACCAGTTGCTGCTTAAATACGCATAAGATTAATAATATCAAAGTCTCCACTCTTAGGGTTCAAGGATATTCAAATGTAAATATATCGTCAGAAACTATATTTTGGCTCCTGAACCTGCAGATAATCTGCAGATGGCTACCATAAGTTTAAAAAAAGAACAAAAAAGACTGCCAGATGACTTTGATGTCCAGCCAAACTCTTACAAAGTGATCGTCTCTATCCTATCAGCAATGAAAAATAAACAAGAGTCTGAAAATATGGCATTCCCTATAAGCACATATATAGAATACAAGAATAGATAACAGTGTTCACAAGTGAGATCCTCCAGTGAAGTCTATCTCCTGCCCAAGGAAGATTATTCACATTATATTTGGAGGAGGACGACCATAAATAAGAAGAACACTCCCATATTCACAAATTCATTCAGGCACAGACATTCTTTAACAGAGGAAATCAGGAGATGATATGAATGGATGATGTTTACGAAGTGCATTTTAATCAGAAGTTTGCCTTCAAGTTCTGAAAGTGATCGCAGAGACAGAGCACTCAGAATGCCATCAACGGCATCTTTTGAAACTCCAAGCTTCAACAGTTCATCCTCAACCTCTTGGCGAGAAATTTTCTCCATCTGTCAATAGAATCTATTTCCTTTTTAGACAAATACCATGCTTCTACTATAACTTAAATGGATGATAGGAAGACAAATTGAATATAAAAGTGCAAAGTTGGACGTTTACATGATTCCACAAAAGATTCAATGAATTTAAAACAAAATTAATACCTTATCAACAATCACACAAACTGCAGCAAATGATTCTTTCGGCACTGAATATTGCCCAAGAACAGATTGAAGCACCTGTCAAACTCCATTATTTATGCAAGTTCTACGAAGATACAAATCAACTGAAATTTGAATATCTAAATTGATTACCTTTCTATTGGATACTCGAATCCCAACATCTTCAGATGTAATGCCAACTTTTTTGAAAAATACAACAATACCAGAGAGAAGTTCTGCTTCTGCCTGGATTTGGAAACAGTTTTAAGTTTCATGCACACATTATGAGAAGGGCTACACATAGAAACTACCTGTAAAATGCAAAAAAACTACAAAAGATCTCGCATTGCTTATATGCTCCTACAATGTCATACAATAGTCATAACTCATAAAGGAACATTTGATCTTTTCCTGAAATTTGAAGCACTATTACATTACATGTTTTAAGCATGCACCAGGTTAATTATGCCTGGTACAAATTAGAAGATTAATTGTCAGTGATCTGAAAACCTAAATGAGTTTCTCTTAAAAGACGTTAATATATCTTCTTTCTTTCTTTCTTTCTACATAAGCCTTTATAGAAACACTCTCAAAGAAACCACGCACTTGATAGGCATATTCCTTATTTGAAGATTTTGCTCAGTTGCAAAAATTGTTAGAAATATTGAGAATTGATTAGATGGGTATATAGAGTTACAATTACAGAGATAGATATATGAAAACAAAACTTCTATTACATATGAGAGTAGCTCACAATGGTAGTTTACCCATGCGCTCACACCTTAGCTCACAATTGGATGATAAAGCAGTGAAATGTATTTTTGTAGGATACAGTTTTGAAAGTAAAGGCTATTGTCTGTATCATCCACAATCTAAAAGCATTTTGGTTAGCCGTGATGTTGTTTTTGTGGAGGGCCACTTCTTTCATGTACGAAGGAGACATCAGTTAGCTCCAGACATGTGTATGACACTTTGTTGCCTCTGTTTACAAGTGGACAGTTAAGTGTTGGCCCACTTGAGGCACCTTCTCTGCCTTTGGAAGCTACTCATAATGATGTAGATCATTCCATTTCTGATGCAGATCATTCTATTTCTGATGCAGACTTACATGATGCACTTATTAATGAGAGGGCTGATATAGAGGAGGCAAAGACTGTGCCTAAATGGCTGTTGCAGACTTTGCAAGACAGTAAATTGGATTTTCCTTTGTCATACCGTACTCGTTCAGGTTATCATAGTGCTTCTTTTGCATCAGATTGTTATGCTATGGCTGCCTCTAGTCTTTGCGATGAGAATGAGCCTATTTCTTTTGATGAAGCACAAAATTCAGAAAATTGGATGGCTGCTATGCAATCAGAATATGATGCTATTATGAGGACTGGTACATGGTCTTTATGTGACTTGCCTCCTGGCAAGAAGGCTATTGGCACAAAGTGGTTATATAAGCTAAAGTGTAAACCTGATGGAACAATTGACAAGTATAAGGCTAGGCTTGTTGCGAAAGGTTATGCCCAAGAAAAAGGCATTGATTTTGATGAGACCTTTGCTCCCACCTGCCATATGACTACTGTTCGTAGCATCTGTGCAATTGCAGCTCATCGTGGTTGGAATGTACATCAGTTGGACATTAAAACAACATTTCTAAATGGCGATCTTCATGACGAAGTGTGTATCCCAGCCCCGTGGTTTTGTGTAGAAAGGGCATGAACACAAAGTGTGCAGGTTGAGAAAGGCATTATATGGCTTGAAGCAAGCACCACATTCTTGGTATGAAAAGATACATGCCTATTTGATTGCATTTGGGTTTGAGAATAGTCCAATTGAAAGCACCTTATATGTTAAGCGTGTTGATGATGTATTTCTGATCATGGTTGTGTATGTCAATGATATGTTGCTCACTGGTCCCAATGAGAAGCATATTGCTGACTTTAAGGCTGATTTGCATGCCTCTTTTGAGATGTCAGATTTGGGGCATTTGCATCATTATTTGGGCATTCAATTCATGCAAGTTGATGGTGGAATAGCTTTGTGTCAATCAAAATACATTGACACATTATTACAGCGTTTTAGCCTTGAAGACTGTAAACCTATTGCTACTCCCATGGAGCTGTACAGGTTTACATTTGAGCCTTCATGATGCTGGAATGAATTTGATGCTGTTCTCTATCAGCAGGCAGTTGGATGCTTGATTTGCTTATGCATAACCCAACCTGACATTCAGTTTGTTGTCTCTCAGATGAGCAGGTTTATGCATTGCCCAGGAGTTAAGCATTGGCAGGCAGTTAAGCGCATCTTTCGCTACTTGAGTGGTACCTGGTCACTTGGGTTGTTTTATCCCAAGTGGGGATCACTACCACCAGACCTGCATGCTTTTTCTGACTCTGATTGGACTGGTTGTTATGACACTCGTGTGTCCACAAGTGGTTTTTGCTTCATGCTTGGTAGCTCATGCATATCTTGGTTGAGCAAGAAGCAGCCTACTGTGGCCACTTCTAGTTGTGAGGCTGAGTGTAGGGCAGCTTTCACAGCTACAGTTGAGTGTGTGTGGCTCAGACGCCTTTTAGCTGATTTGGGTGTTGGTCAGTCTTCTACCACCACCATCTTCACTAACAGTCAAAGCGCAATGGCAGTTGCGAGGAAATCTGTGTTCCATGCTCGCACTAAGCACATTGAGGTGCATTATCACTATGTCACGGAAAGGTTCTCCGCTGGTGAGATCAGTTTGGCTTATGTGCCCACGCAGGAGAACACTGCAGACCTCTTCACAAAGGTCTGCCTAGGGAGAAGTTTCAAGCTTTCCGCAAAGCTTTAGACCTAATCCCATTTGTGGATTCATCTCTATCCACATAGCTTGGCATTTGTTTAACCATGAGTGTCAGCTCCTTGTTCACCGCATCACTGACAATAATGTGTGAACACACTTAGGACTACAGGGGCATTTTTTCCCTCTTTAGGAGGTTTTTTCCCCCTGTCTATAAATACTCTCATAACCCTAAAGTGGAAAAGTTTTTTTGGGGATTCAAAATAAGAACCCAACAGTTTTTTGATAAATTAATTAAATTAAATAAAGGTTCACAAACTCCCCCCTTTTTTATTTGACACTATAAAGGAGAGTTAATACTAATCATATTTTTATAATCTACTAATGAATTATTGCTCTTTTCTTAGTTAATTTAATTTTTTTAATTTAAAAAAGGAAAGCGCTATTTGCCCCCCCATTTTTTTTAGAATTTCTGATAGTTCTCACCTCGTTCGGCAACATGTCTCAACAAGCGTCTTCAGCTTCAATTATCGACAAAACCTTCACCGAGAGAGGGGCTCTGATCAGTTTTATCAAGGACCATTTCCGTGCTCAGAATATCATCGTTGTATTGGATAAGCATAGTGACAACCAAAAAGCCACTTTCAAGTGCTACTATGGGGGGAAATATCGCAACCCTCTAGGCTTGACTGACGATACTCGCAAAAGACAAACGGGACTCGTCTAATGAACTGCCCATTCTTCGTTAGAGCAAACTTCTCGAAGAAAATGGGACATTGGACTATTAAAAAGGCAGCTATTGCGCACAACCATCCTATTTCTGACAATCTCGGTGGTATATCAACGGCTCGTAGACTTAACTGAAACAGAAAAAGCCATTGTTCAAGACATGGCAAATGCTGGAACTGGTGCGGCTTCAACTCTGGCCTACTTGAGAGAAAAAACCAGAAATCAATGAACCACCAGGAAAGAAATCTACAACAAAAAAATTTAGGGGGGGGGATAGCCAAAATGGGGGGGCAAATAGTGCTTTCCATTAACTTCTTGGATATTTATTTTGCAAAACGAATGATTTTATAATATTCTTGGTGCCATTTCGTATTCTCGAATATTGTGAATATCACGCATGTGTCAATCTATCGTTAACTTAAACGAGATGCTTCTAAATTTTAAAGAATGCAACAATTGTATTCTCAAATTTCCATCGAATGTACAATGACCTGTGACAGACATACTTTGTTGTGATTGGAGCACATTTCTAAATTAAGAGTTAAGCCTCAACGTCCTCTGGCAGGCAGCACATATATCCTCATTGGTATAGCAAGAATGTAAAGATTGACTTGGGAGAAAGATATATTAATGTCTGTAAAAGGCCATATTGGCCTATGAGACCTGTCAGACATTTACAACTGTTTATAACTGTTTACAACTGTTTGTGATGCATAGCAAGAATGTAAAGATTGACTTGGGAGAAAGATAGATTAATGTCTGTAAAAGACCATAATGGCCTATGAGACCTGTCAGACATTCATAACTGTTTATAACTAGTCAATGTGAATAACAAAAGAAGAATGTCTTTCTAGATGAAGACTGTCTTTCTAGATTAGGTCCCGAAAACTAAATGGGTTGAAATGAAATCGTGAATAGCTTACAATCAGCTTCTGTGCCCGATCACTGAACCTGAATTTGCTGCCCTCTGAAAGAATTCATCATTGGGTGAGGTGATGATCCAAAATGGAAACGTCAATGGGAGAACGAAAGCACATACAATGCCATTGTCATGAAGAATTCCGGCTATATGAAGAAAGAGGGGTGGATAGGCATGTGAACGAGGGCATGCAAGTAGTCACAGAACACAAGGACCGGAGTACAAGAAATGTGAATATGTGTAAAATAATTAAAGTACTAGGTAGAGTAGTTAATGGGTACTTTATGACCCACACGTATAGAGAATAAGAATAAGTTTAGATGGAGAGAATCGAGGGCAATCTCTGACAGAAAAGGCTGCCATTTACATGCGATGTAACGGCCTCCCCTTGTGCTATAAAGGGGGAGGTTTGATATTGTTTTGGGGTATCCTCGTTTTAGGAGAAGGAAGTGCTGCCACATCGAGCTCTGCAGACTTCTGCTTCTCTATGTTCTGTTTTCCGTTGTCATACTGCGAGGCCTCCATTTCGCACTGGTAGCCCCTGTATCTGTGTGTGTGTGTATAGAGCTCGAAGCTCCGTTGCCAGTTGCGTCCCGTTGTACTTTTTCTGTTTTCCTCTGTTAATCATTAGTTTGTTGAGTCCCTGTGTGTTTGGGAATCCCTGTGCTCTTATCTCTATGCTATTCTTGTTTGAGTGCGCGTAATCAAGAGCGCGAGCCCGTGAGCTCGTCGCTGTTATCAGGCAACCGGTCCGGAACAATATACGTCTCTGAGCGCTCACCGTCCAGCATCCGGGGATCGATCCGGATCAGATACGTGACCGGAAACCGATCTGGACAACCTTTCCTCTCACACCATCTCTTTGGTCCGAAACCCCGGCGGTTCCACCCCGTTTCAACACGTACTCGCGGATTTCCGGGACACTGTGTGATTAGAGAAAGCTTAAAGTAGATATAAATCAAAAGATCTTGTACTTGTTGGTTATACTTATAATTGTGAGATAGCTAGATTATTCCCTAAAGCCAGATAGCTTATTCGTAACTTAAGATAAATGGGACCATCAACTTATAAATCAGAAGTGATCATACCCATTGGGTATACTAATAAAAGGAGACCAATATCTGATTCAAAACTTGTAGTGAAATACTACTGCTACAAGATTTCTACTAGATTATTTGAATGGTGGTCACTAGCTTCTTTCTTTAGGTACTAGGTTTCCATGTGGAATTTGAAACTTTCTCAAAGGATCATTAACTTCATATGAATGAGTACAGAAAATAGGGTAAGAATCAGACACTATTCTTTGTGATTGGAAGTGCATTTTATGCATAGATAGGAATTGAAATCCCACCCCTTTACATTCACTCAAAATTAATCATATAAAAACAAAAAACTTAAGATTTGTAGGCTAAAAAAACAATAAAGGTTTAAACAAACCTAAAAGACATACATCCAAGTACTGCTCTCATACTATACTTTATTTTAACTCACCTCAACACCAGAAACACCAACTATATCCATATTCCACTGATAATGTTCACGTCTCCTTCCCCTTGTCATCCTTTCATACCGCCAACATTGTCCAATTGCAAACCATTTCACAGGAAATGGCAAAGCCTTGCTACATAAAGTAAGAAATAAACATAAATGGCATAGACGAGAACTTTAAACAGTTTTCTTCCACACATTATGGCTGCACATTGACGTTACGTGTTTCATGTACCCTTTCTGCAGTATTAATCGAGCTAATGATGGTGTGAGTTCTGGACGTAGTGAAACCCGACGTCCACCTTTATCTTCAAAATTATAAAGCTGTGCATGAACAATACGAAGTTACTTCAAGCCAAACTGCCCTGATGTTGACTGTATTTTTAAATGTATATAGTTCTCTTCCAAGGACCAATCATGACTCATAACATCACAAGGAAAACATGCAAGAAGAGATGATGTATCAAAACCGCACAACATTCTAATAATAGATACATGTCCTCTGTGGAACTGTTCTCAAAAGTGCTAGATATATGTGATCTAAACATTATTCACAGCACTGAAAAAGCTGATGGGATATCTGCTCAAAAGAAAAAAGAGTATAACACAGGATGCTCAAAACAAACTAGCATATATGGGTGCACATAGAAGCATAAACATTGATAAATTGTTTTCCAATCCTAGCATACTGTTTAAGCATAAATGTATTTAAAACTAGGCACCTGTGATAGAGGTACATGCTTCTCACCAGCTCATAACTGAGGACCAATGCAAGACTCAACTATTTATGCATGCACTTAAGGAATGAACTCCAGTTCCCAATATAAATCATCAGAACCAACATTCTATACCAGATAATGTCAAAGCAAGTTAAGTTTGGAAAGTGATGAAAACCCCGGTCCTCAATATGAAATATGACAGTTACCAGTCTCTCACCAGATGAGCTTAATGCATATATATATATATATATATATATGCTTTGAAGTATAAGGAATGAAGCCCCATTCCCTATAAGGAGAACAAAAATATAATCAACAAAGCAAGGATGGTTCAATATTACCAAATTTAAATACGTAGATATATGGTTTCACTTACTCAATATCATGCAAATGGTAAATCACTAATCGTTCATGTAAACACATCTCTATAGTGCTTCATGTTTAGCCAAGAAAGAAATCCAGAGAATAAACAACTGAGCTTCTATCACTTCCCTACAGGTAATGCACTTAGTCATGATTAACACTCAATAAAAAAATGATCTCAGAGAAAAAGCAAACAAAAACTTCTTAACAGACATACAGATGACTTACGTGAATCAAATTCAAAAGAGCAGCAAGGAAACGCATAGTATCAGAAAATTACCTGCTGTGTAATTTCTTCACCTGCTTTTCTAACAAACAATGCCTCTGATTCCAGGACAGGGAAATCTACCTCCTCGAATGCAAATAATCTGGAAACCTTTAGGCATTGACAACATATATGTCAATATCATTATGCAAAGGTATGATGAAAACAAAGAGCAGCTCAATTACAAATTGACAATAATATATATACAGAGCAAGAGGTGTGATGAAAACTAAGGATAAACCAATTGCGTATGACAAACATGTGTATACTATGATGCAAAGGCATGTGTAAACTTCGAGAAAATCAATTATGAGCACGTTATATCATTAAAAAAAAGATGTGGGAAACAAGAGAGAAAATGGACACTGCATATAATTATGCTAAGGTGTGATGAAAAACAAGAACAAAACAATTATACACAACACAACACACAAACGTGTACATAAAAGGTGTGCAACACGCATATACATATCAATATCTATATCTATCTATTTATCTATCTACATATACATAAAAAGAAAGAGAAAATTCATTCTAACATACAAAACTAAGAAGTGAAATTGTATACCTCTCTAAACTTCTGGAAGAGCCAGCTGCGAAGGCGCATTTCCTCTGGTGCAAAGTCCCTAGTTCCGCGAGGTGGGTTATAATCAATGCTTTCATTGGGATCAAGGAGGGTAGGAGGGCCTGCAGATGCTGGCCCTCTGCTGATATCACCAGCTGCAGTCGTTGCCGCAATAACAGATAGGCTTTTCCTACCTGTGTATGCACATCATTACAAAAATTGGCATTTTCAGATAGGCTTTTCCTTTTAGAAATGGAAAGCACATCAAATTTCGCTTTGTAGAAGCACCATCACACAAGTGGAAATCCGTTTTCAGATAGAAACAGCCAAGTTTAACCAAATGTTCGTACCTGACTCAAATTTTTTGTTAAGAACCATTACATGAAATATAGGCATTCTGAGATAGGAGTTTCATTTACACATAGTAAATGGTAAGTTTAACCAATGATATACATTGATCTGCACTATTTTCAGCTTCTGCGAAGTGGCATCACATGACAAATGGAACCAAAATCAATTTTCAAGAAAAAATTGTATTCTGAAAAACGCTTTTACATGAGAGGAAATACATTTTCAGATCAGTTTTTCTTTCCTGTATACACGTCGGAAATGGAATGTTTGCATTTTGAGAAACACTATTGAGCAAAATACATTTTAAAACAGGCTTTTCCTTCTTGTATCACATTATTAATATATTGCTTCTGAGAAGTGCCACTATATGAAAGGAAAGGAAAATCTTTAATAGTTGGCAACTTTAACGGTTTTTTCCCATTCACGTGCTATTTTTGTTTTTTGGAAGTCCATTACGTATGAATTTAGAAGGCAAAAAAAACGTTTCATCGGCAAGTGTAACAAATGACACACATTTATCTGCGCTGTTACTGGTTCTAAAAAGCTCCACCACATGTAACAACAGGCATTTTAATCATTGTTTGGAAAGCATAACCAAGTTTATAGAGAGGCTACTAGGAATGAAGCCAGGAACAAGATTCTCTATCTGCTCGTGTTTGAATAGAAAGATATATATATATATACACATACCTGATACAAATGGTGATGGCGAGGTGGGGTTCTTGCAGATGACATGATGTGGATAGTTCAACGATCCTGAGATGAGACGAAGAAACCTGTGCACAGAGAGGCTACTAGGAATGAGAGAGAATCGAGATTGACAGGCTGCAGGGAGAGAGCGGAGGCGCCGCCGAGGGGAGCACGAGGAACATGAAGGCGAAGCGAGCGTGGAGGAAGAAGGAATCCTCATGCTTCAGCTTAGAAAGGATAATGGAAATTCCTGAAAGCCTCAGTGAAGTAGAGAGAGTGTGTGTGTTTTTCTGTTTGAACACACAGAGTCAGAGTTAGGAGTCCATCTCGGTTCAAGCCTAAACCGAGACACTAAACCGTTTTTAAACGGTTTGACGGTTTATATGTTCGGCTCGAATCGGATTGGTTCAGACTTTAGCTTCCTTAACCGGTTTGGGTCGGTTGAAGCCGAACCGAACTGTTTTGGGTTTAACCGGTTAAGACTTAATCGGTTTGGATCAACTGATCTATGCTTAATTGATTTGGCCAAATTGGTTAAGCCAAAATCGGTTTTGTTTGGACTAGGCCAAACTGATTAAGCCGAAACCGAACCGTTGTCGATTCCTAGTCAAAGTCTCTCTCTCTCTCTCTCTCTCTCTCTCTCTCTCTCTCTCTCTCTCTCTCTCTCTCTCTCTCTCTCTCTCTCTCTCTCTCTCTCTCTCTCTCTCTCTTGTGTGTGTGTTATGGTGTGTGAAGGGATGGTAATCAAATGTCAAAGTATGTTTTTGATGTCGGTTAATGAAGCTCGGCATGGCTAGGTAATCCTTCTTGAATCAACTTAACGACATTAAATGGTTCACACGTTATCATCATGTTCATTGATTAAGATTTTATGGTTTGTTCATTTAACAATGTTGTAAGCAGCGTCACGATTAATTAAGTAATCCATAATTCAAACATGATTTAATATGGAAATCACGTCTCTCATGTTTTCCTATAGCAATACAAATGAATCGCATTTTCACAACGCATAAAGATTGTTGGCATTCTTGCACCACTGATGTTGTAAAATACGTGGCATTTTAAAAGAATAGAAATCTTTAATTATATGTTTTCTACGTTATGTTTCTCAATAAAAAGGTGTGGCTTGGACTCAATTAAAAGACCCATAGTGTTACTAACTCCAAATGGATCGATCGCATCATAGCCACCATTCGCAAAGAGCACTCATCCAATTGGTTACATCATACTCCATGCAAGGGAAGCCTCGCATTTTGCAATTTTCAAAATAAATTAAAAATTATACAAATACCACGCACAAGATGATTGATGTTGCAATTGCAAATGTTGTTCTATGTTTTGGGTTATTGGAATTGGTTTGTAAATCTATACTTCAAGTTGGACTCAATTAAAACACCCACCGAGTTACTAACTCAAAATGGGCCAATCACAACATAGCCACCATTCGCAAAGAGCACTCATCCAATTGGTTGCATCATACTCCATGCAAGGAAGCCTCATGTTTTGCAAGTTTCAAAATAAATTAAAAAATATACAAACACCATGCGAAGATGATTGATGTTGAAATAGCAAATGTTGTTCTATGTTCTCGAGACGTGTTGTACAAGAAGAACAAGAAGATCATCATCATGTTTACAACGTTAGGTTATCGCTTATATACTAAGCCCTAACTCTTTGGACAAGTTCATACTCGGATACAAAGTGGAAGGAGTCGGCCTTTTATGCCAACAAACTCCCTCGAGACTACTCTTTCTTATGTGTACAAGTGTTTGGGGTTATCTCTCCCGTAAACCTAGATTACAAAATCAATCTAAATTTATATTTACAAGTCAGTCGGCATGTGGCCGAGTCACCAGAGATATGTTCAATGGCTAGTCAGTTAGATTGACTTGTCTGAGTCGATCGGTTCGACTTACTTTCTGCTCTTTGTTCGACCTTCTTCTACTTGGTCGCTTCCGGACTTCAAGCTTCCTCTCAGTTATGAGGTCCCGGATGTGACGATACCGCACCTCAATATGCTTTGTCTTTGCGTGATAGACAGGATTATTGATGAGATGTATTGCACTTTGTGAGTCGCAATAAATGGTTGGCGTTGGTCGGTCGATTCGGCTTGTAGTTGAAAAATCAGTAGATAGTCAGTGCTGCCAGATCGTGTCCTTCACTGCCTCTAATGTTGTTATGTACTCAGCCTTTGTAGTTGACAAGGTCATGCACGCTTGAAGCTTCGACCTCCATGATATAGCACCACCACCATAGGTGAAAATATAGCCTAATGTTGACTTCCGATTGTCCGTATTGCCAACATAGTCAGAATCAGTGTAGCCTTCAACTTCGGTTGAGGTTGTCAAACCGAAAGTCAACTGAGTATCTTCGATCCCTCTCAAGTACCTGAAGATGTGCTTGATAGCCTCCCAATGCTTCCATCGTGGATTCGACATGTACCGGTTGACCACCCCTACGGCATAGGCTAGGTCGGGTCGAGTTGCCACCATTGCATACATGATACTTCCTACGGCCGATGCATATGGCATCTTTCCATTAACCTCTCACTCCTTGTTTGTTGAAGGAGAGCCTTTGTTTGATAGTCGGATCAACGTCGGAAGTGGTGTTGGTGTTGGCTTCACATTCTCCATGTTGAAGTGCTTCAACACCTTCTTGATATAGTCGTACTAGGAGAGTCGGAGTGTTAGCCGGTCAGCTAAGGAGCCGGACAAGTATGGAAGCGTCAGAGTCAACAATGTTCGGATGTACACAGAGTCGGAGTTGGATCGATGAGTCAACGTTTTGCCGAGTAAATAAAAAATAGATATTAGAATTAGTTAGAATGGTTTTGGTTAGTTCTTGTTAACAAGACAAGTGTAGTTCTTGATGAGTAAAGCCATCGACCACCTATAAAAAGGGGTCAAGGACATTGTCATACTATCGTTCTAATTTGAGTTTAATATAGTTATTAGTTATGGAAAATCTATGTCGCTTATTTTGTTACTATGTTCGACTCAGTGTTAAATCTTCTATTAATTATATTAAGTCAATTAGTCGATCACAGTACCTTATATTTGCATTCTGAGTAACCGACTCGTACGAAATTCAATTTTTACTTCTGTAATTTCTTGATAGAAATTTAGAACTGTTGAGAAGCCAATGTGACACAAGAATTTAGTAGAGGAAGAAGCAGACACAGAAGCCCTAAAAATAGAGATAAGTCTTATGCTAGGTCGAAATCTAGAGGAAGACCTACATGCTTTTATTGTGGAAAGCCTAGTCAGTTCCAAAAGAAATGTTGACATATTAGGAAGGACAAAGGCATGTTGATGAGGTCGAACCTAGAAAATTTTATGATGATAAAAACACCCTAACCATTGCAACTAGTGAAGAAGAGATGTTATTTATTTGTGAACAAGGTAGTGTGAACCTTGCAAATGTTGAGTGCTCTTGGGTAGTGGACTCAGGATGTCATATTCAATCTTGTTGAGAGACAAGTTCAACATTAGTGCGTAATACGATGCGTAAACCAGTGCGTAGACTGGGTGCGTAAATCGGTACACATAACATGGCCGTATTGGTGCGTAAACCGCGAGGCCGTTGGGAAGATATTCCTCGTAAGGAATAATTTTGGGAGTTAGTGTAGTAGGCTCATTTATGAGCGGTCAAGTACTGTCAGTACTTGTGTCAGCCTATTGACAGGGCTTGTATAAAAGGTGCTCACGGAGCACGGTGTATGTACAAATTGAGTATTATTTTGAATTGAGTTTCTGTGTGTTCTCTCTCTATCTCTCCCACGTACTGTGTGTATATCCTAAGCTCTCCATTAAACCTGCGTATTTCCTGTGTTCGTTTTCCTATTGCTTCCGCACATATTCTTTTACATGGTATCAGAGCGCAAGGGTTGAGAACCTCTGCAGCCGACATAGCTTGAAAGGAAAACCAACCAAGAAGAACAGGTAAAACCGATGGATAGAGGCATGGCTAGCTCGCTTCCGACGGAGAAGCTCGACAGAAACAACTACGTGTCTTGGTCCTACAAGATGCACCAGTACTTGCTCGGGCACGGTTACTGGAGCTATGTCGACGGAGCAAATGACACAACACCCAAATCGACACACAGAGATTTCCCGGCGTGGGAACAGTCGGCGAGCAGAGTACTGTACTGCTTCGCGTCTTGTGTGGGCGAACAACTCCTAAGCTACATTCGGGATGCAAAAACGCCGAAAAATGCTTGGGGAAATCTAAAGAAGATTTTCGCCGCAAGCACTATAGCCAAGAAGCTTCAACTTCGACAGGAGCTGAGCAACCTACGACAACGTGACTTGTCGGTGGTTGATTACACCTCGAAGATCAAAGAGATATGCGACTCCTTAGCCTCTATCGATGTGAACGTCGAGGAAGGCGAGATGGTGCAAATCTATCTCGGGGGACTGGTGTCGAAGTTCGAAGCGTTCCGAACTGTTGTGTGTACACGGGAGAATACGTCGTCGTTTTTCGACTTACAATCGATGCTCTTTATAGAGGAGAACCATGGGGGTGCGTCGACAAGCACGCATGCCGACAATAAGATGTTGTAAACAGAGGGAGATAGGCCTCGTGGTCATGGCGGACGAGGCGAGTCGGTGCACAATGGAGGCGGCCGACAGGATCAAGGAAGATGGCACCGAAGTGATGCTGACAACAATTCCGGACCCTCCGAAAACAAGGGGAGTCAAGGCGATGAGAAACGGCAAGGGAAATCCGCCACGGAATGCTGCTATTGTGGCAAGAAAGGCCACAGAGAGAGCGAGTGCTGGAAAAAGCGCGCCGATTCGGAGAGGATTGGACCCGGATCAGGCTCCGAACAGACCAACAAAGGAAACCAGCAGCGATCACACTACGCCAAAGGATGCGAAGAAGGGTCAGTCTTCGTGATGAGACACGAAGCAAACTCAATGAAGAAGATCACCTCGAAGTCGGATGAGGTATGGTACGTCAACTCCGGCGCGTCAAACCACATGACGTGCCACAAGGAGTGGTTCTCGTACTTGGAAAAACCGATGCAACCGAGAGTAGTCGCAATCGGAGACGACACTCCGCATCCGATCGCGAATGTCGGTGAAGTTACCCTGAGCCATGTCGGGCAAAAAGGGAAACTCATGAACGTGTTACACGTTCCAACAATCACGAAGAACCTGGTGTCGGTCGGACAGATCATCGACCAGGGGATGCAGGTTCGGTTCACGCATCTCAAGTGCTTCATTGAGGAAGAAGGCCGAGTTATTGCGCAAGGGCGCAGAGACGGGAGGATGTTTATCCTCGACTCTAGTGATGGTGGCACCGCAATGTTCATGAAAGGACAAAAAGTAGAGTCAGATATCGACTTATGGCACAAGCGGATAGGCCACGTCAACTATAAACGGCTTCAAGACCTGCAATTGAAACATGTGGTGTTTGGATTGCCCAAATTTAGTGGCCAGAAGGCACAAATTTGTGAAGCATGCCAGCTAGGGAAGCAACACCGACTTCCTTTCCCCAACGAGTATAACCGAAGACGGAACAAGCTCGACTTGATACATTCCAATGTATGGGGGCCGGCACAGAATGTTAGTCTTGGCGGGAGTCGATATTTCATCTCCTTCATTGACGACTATACGCGGCACACGTGGGTCCCTGTTTCCCAACAGTTTTAGCGAATATCCATACAGACAAAAATAGATCAAACATGCTTACTAAAATCCTATCTATGGTAAAACTTGTTACGTGCCAACGAAGGACTAGTTTGGTTGACTCTCCCCCTACAAGAGTGAAGGGTGAGTTTGTTATGCAAGGTTGTCCCTCCTTATAGGGGAGTTGGCTGGAAAGCCGAACCGAGACACGGTTGGCTGAAATCGGCCGAAGAGCCAAACCAAGACACTGCTAGAAGAATGTGTGTGTGTGTGTGTGTGTGTGTATGAGTTAGGTTAGTATATATATAGACATAGTGGTATTAGTTGCATATGTATGTGGGATAAATCATTGAGAGTATAATAGTGAGAGAAGCGTTAGAGTGAATGTGTGAGTAAGCGCAGGCGAGAGAGAACGCGTTGCAAGGAACGTGAGTGCTAACACAATGGTGGTTGTGAAAGAGAGATAGACATAGCTGTGCACCTGAGTGTGTGAGGAAGCAAGAAAAGAAGGACAAAACACAGAAGATAAGAGAGATAGAACAGAGAAGCTCTGAAAGCTTCAAAAGAGGGAAACAATCCACGACTGAAACTGTGGTTTTAGACAACTACCTGGGAGTACATTCATACTCAATCAGGTTCTATCATTCTAGGCTTGTATTCTTTCTCTGTCTCATAGTGAAATCTTGTTCATAGTGGTTTTTCCCTGGAATCAAGGTCATACCATGAGCTAGTATAATCGGACTCATACAATGAACGAGAGGCCTTAAAGGCTTGATGGGATATTCTATCATGTGGTTGGTTATGTACTCTGTGGATAACGACTACAAGTTGAAAAAGTGCCTCAGCCCTAATAATGTCATGTGGTACTGTCGATTTGCTTCGAAGTCTCTCTAATTGCATCCACATGAAAGATGGTAGTCTTGGAGCCCAAACCACTGATGCATACATAAGGGAGGGAGTCACTAATGAGTCAAAGAGCCACCCTTTAGTCAGTGGCTCTTGAAAGTATGCTTGATGGCATTGTCTCTTGAGGAGTGAGAGGGATGCATGTCCTCTCGTAAGTCTATCCTTTACTGCTTGTGTCATCGAAAATTTACCTGAGCAGGCATTGAAAGTGACTCCGAGATAGACATATGATCCAACCACCTCAATTGGGCTATGGGAGATAGTTATGTGACCCTTAGCTCTAACTTGGGCCGATGTGTGGAAGATAAGGACTTTAGTTTTCCCTAGATTCACTGCCAATCCTCGTTGTGCGCAAAAGTCATCTAAGGCATTAAGGTGCCTTTGTAGGTCATGTTCGGATTCCATGACCTATCATAATGGTCCTACATGTATTTGGGTCCATGGGGTTCCCCCTTTTATGTATGGGGGCCACTGTGTTCATAGTCCATTGTGGTGGAAAACCCTCCGCGAGGGCATGATTCAAGATTAGAGTTAGCAAGGGAGTTAGGCACTCTCTCGCATATATGATGTGTTTTGCTCGCAATCCTATGTGGTCCATGGACTTCCTATGTTGTAATTTCTTTATGACCTTCACGACCCTAGAGGTTGCGAAAAGTGTCCCCACCGTAGGTCGGGGTGTAGAAGGCATTGGAATGGGTGGTTGGTTTGGGATTTGGTAAAGTCTCTCTGTATATGTGTGCCAGGTTTTGGGATCTTCGATGGGTGTTTGTGGTCTTGGTTCCCGTAATCTCTTCCATGCAGTGGCGCAATCGCTACTCATGAGCATATGGTAGAGTTCCTAATATTGGGATGCCTCCCATGCTCGTCTCTTACGACGTGTCATCTTGCGCATTTCTTTGCAAGCTTGTATTGAGGTAATACTACCACTGAGTTGCGATATTGTAAGTTGTCTATGTAAGTTCCAACAATCCTCATCATACCATCTATTTTGTGGCATAGATCCTAATCTACCTTGATTGGAGTGTTTCGTATATGGGAAACTACTAACTGTTGCGGAGTGAAGGATGTGTGTGAGTTTCGTACTAAGGCTCTCTAAAGGTAGGGAGGGATCAAGGGAGGAGAGATGGGCTTGAACACGTTGAGAGTATATGTCAGAGAGCTCATGTGTGAAATGTATTGTGGTGTGATGGCGTGGTTGACTAGATTCGGTGATGTTAGAGATATCGCATTTTAGCTCGAAGTATAAGACACTATGGTCCACGCCAATAGGGCATGGGGCCACCCGGAAGGAGTTAATCATGTGGGTAGTTTCAGGGCGTCCTATTAGATAATCAGTTGTGCTTTCCCCTGCTCCATGTGGGAAACACGTGAGCTCTTTCGAGTTTGGCCACTTGGCTAAACTACTATACATATATGACCATCTGGTGGCGACTGCCAAGTTCGAGCAAATGATGGAGAGAAAGAGAGAGAGAGAGCTCCTAGAAGAATGAGCAAAGCCAAGGAAGGAAGTTAATAAGAAATAGTTTGTACATACATATCTATTATATGTGTATTGTTTGGGCTTATGATGAGGAGAGGGGCTGAACACTAAAACTAAGGCTCTTCTTGTCAGAGTCCGAGCCAGAGAGAGAGAGAGAGAGAGAGAGAGAGAGAGAGAGAGAGATGGCATCCTCATCCCTTTCTGCCCCTGCACAGGAGGAGGATCTAGCAGGACGAGTGGCCATAGTCACAGGTGGGTCCCGCGGGATCGGGCGAGAGGTATGCCTACACTTAGCACAACACGGCGCCTCTGTGGTAGTATGCTATGCAGGAGACGCGCAAGCAGCATCAGACGTCCTGGGCCTCATCAATACGCAGACACAAACACAAACGGATGTGGCAGGCGGACAAGAAGAAGAGCAGAAGGCAAAGGTGAAGGTGAAGGTGAAGGCGATAGCTGTGAAGGGCGACGTGTCGAAAGAGGCGGATGTAAAGGCCATTTTCGATGCTGCAATTCAAGCCTTTGGCCATGTCAACATCGTCATAAATCTGGCTGGCATTCTTCTAAGTAGCTACCCCAGCTTAGAGCAGACCTCCTCAGAAGATTGGGAGCGAACCATGTCGGTGAACGCCACCGGAACATTCCTGGTCCTTAAAGAGGCTGCCCAACGAATTGTGGCAGGAGGCAAAGGTCGTATTGTGACCACAAGCTCATCTATGGTGCATGTCCTGAAGCCCGGCTACGGGGCCTATGTGGCCAGCAAGGCAGCCGTCGAAACCTTAACTAAAATCATGGCCAAGGAATTGAGAGGTCGTCGCATAACAGCCAATTGTGTGGCACCAGGCCCAGTGGCCACAGACATGTTTTATGCTGGGAAAGATGAGGCACTCGTGGAGAGCTTCAGGGATGCGCCTCCATTGCAACGCCTGGGCACCCCTCAGGACATCGCACCTCTTATCTTATTCCTGGTCAGTGATGCTGGAGAATGGGTGAATGGGCAGGTCATTCGAGCCAACGGTGGATTGGCCATATGATATGATATGATATGACACATCTCATACATACATCCATATAGCTCTTGTGCTAGTCAACCTCATTTTGTCTTTATAGTAAGTTAACGCCAGATATTTTGGCTCTATAATAAGTTAATGTCACGACGTTTTCCATGCTTATGCTAGGTTCTATGTATGTATAGGCAAACATATTTTGATTTCATGATATTGGATTTCTGTCTACGACTTTTATCTCTTTTGTAATTAACTAAAGCATGAATCTGAAATATGGCATTCCATTCTGATGGTCACTCCCTTTTTGCATGCTACTTATGATTCCTTCCATGATCCAGTGTCAATTTCTGATGGATGGTGAACAAAATGAAATCCACATTGGAGCCAGTAAAATTTCTGTAATTGAATGTTGGCCACACCATACATGGCAATGAAAAGGACATGGTCTTTCTGCCAAAACCACGATGTGAAATGCACAAATTTATCTCACATTCTAAGGAAAGCCCACCTAGTGAAACATGGTGGGACAAAGAAATCATACTCTAACTCAATAGTTTGAGTAAGCAAATCCATTCATACATGGAAATTGTAACACATGTTGAGTGAAGATACAAATTGCTAGTGCAGGAGACAAGAAAGGGTTAATTCAATAAGTAAAGATTAATTCAATACATGGGTATGGATTGTCTCATGAATTGAAAACTAAATGACTCATTTTTGGAACATAATTGTCATGAGAAAGATACTAGGGAAAGGAGACAGAAGACATGACTTATGCAAGGGAACCCAAAAAATACTCATGTTTTGTGTTTGAATTTTCCACTTGGCTTCTATGGCTTGAAAGTAAAGACTTATGCTTTGATGCCTTCTAAATTTTACAAATCTTTGCATAGTAACAAAAGTGACAACATGAGGATTGGAGCCCCTCTAAATCTCATTGTCATCTTCATTGGTTTAGTACTTTGCCAAGTCTTGTGTACCCTCAAACATGTTCCAAGTTCTTTTACCTTCTTATTGTGGTTTTAATAATAAAATCTTTGAAAATGACTATCGACTCTTGACATTGACAAGAATGTAGAAATGAATTATGCAAGCTCACGTCGAGAGATGTAACTAGTGAAGAATTCTATATTATGCTAAGCTCAACCACACACAAGTCATAAGTTTGGTAGCAAGGAAACTAGAACTAATTCAAATAATAGACTTATTGTCCCGACTCCCAAATTAGAATAGGCTCTAGTGTCACTTAAACGAGACATATACATAATTCATCAACGTAATTAAGTAGAGAGAAAAGGCAAAATGTACACCTTAAATCATCTATCCCTTTACAAGGTTATTATATTGATTTATAGACTATAGGGGTTAGGGTTATGGCCATGACACATGTAGGGTGGGATGCAATCATTGCTTGCTCCTCAAAGTGGGTTCTATATTAAGTAAATATCATATTATATGACCCGTAATTGGGTTCTTGTGCATGACTCCATTTAAGTATATTCCTACCTATTCATAAAGGTGTCTTGGCTCCTTAACGAGGTATTTTACATCATCGACATCCAATCGTACAAACCAACCAAGAAAGCCTACTTAAGTTGTTTGGCGAATTCCTTTACTCTTTGGGAGGTTATGTTTTCCACATGTTGGGATCTAAGTTAATCATACGCTATACCATAAGAAGTTTAATTGCTAATACTTTAATATAGTTGTGTGAGGCATTTGTTTCGTCTTCCTCTTAACTATTGTTCAAGTACTTAGACTTGTGTGCTATGTTTTGAGCTATCCATTGGGCTTTTGTGACAATACTCATGCCTAATTTAGACAATACAACAAACAACAAAATCCCACTAGCCTACCCAATGTATACTTCTCTATGCAAAAAGGTACATAGTGCTCATGGCCACAACTAGGTAACATGGCCTCCCATTGGAACTACGCAATTAACATGGTGTATAGAGAGGACAGATGGTTTGTTGGTCTACTAGGTCCTAGTAATGTCATAATGTACTAGATTCACGTTTTAGAGCATAATACTCCAACTTGGTCATACGCTAGCTAACAATGTGGGGACACAAGCAATTAAAACTTCTCTATGGTCATGAGTGTGATTCTCAACATATATAGAGGATATATGTTGTCATCTATTTCTATCTATTGTGAAAAAATTGTCTTGTGCTTACTATCCTCCTTGTTATAGGCTATATTACTGAGATAGTAGGGGATTTAGGATCTTGAACTTCCTTCCATGAGGCAAGAAGTCTCCCCTTGAAGTTCATATGTGCACCTCTCTACAAAATGAAGCATGTGTGCCATAGTTGTGGTTCGGTGGTATATGGTTATTGGTTTGAAACAATTTTTGGCAACAATGGTCAACCGAGCCACTTCAAGTATTAGAGCTTGTTGAGGAGTAACAATGATCTATGCCATAGAGTAGAGATCTTGCATGTGCACGCTCTCTCTCTCTCTCTCTCTCTCTCACACACACACACACACACACAACGGTGATGTTCAATTAGTAATCGTTTATGGTTCGGTTCAGCTGAGGAGTGTCAAAGGCAAACCTTTTACCAAATTGAACCGTGAAGTATAAACCATTTGAGGGATTTTAAGCTCAAACCAAACACATTAACATATTTATAAAGTGGTAAGACATTAACTCATGGTTTAGCTATTTGGTTTTGACTCAAATTGAATTATTAAAAGGGTTATTTTTTTTTAAACTCTAGAAAGAATATTCTATCAATTGTTGCTCATTTTTTGCTTTGTCATTGTACAAATCTCTTCCCAATTATAGTGATGACCAAATGCCATCATAATTCTTCAATGGCATTGTATCTCATATGTACTCCCTCAAGGTTCAAAGGTGCCGCCTTTAGGGATGACCACCTACCCTTGTTCTAACAAACATGTAAGGGGGTCTTTGTGAAGACATCTAATCCTTGTTTTGGCATAACTGACTATAAAGCCAAAGGTAATGCAAAATAAGCATCGAGAGTGCATCCATGTAAGGTTACTGATGTTGAAGAAAATAAATTCATTTAGGCTTGTCCACAATAGGCCCACATACTATTATTTTCATGTATAGAGTGTCAAGCTTCCATTGACTTGTGGAATCAATATACATATGACGAAGGCGAAGGTAGAAAAGGGGGACATTATGGGTGCATGTGAAGAAGATGTCATGATACCAAAGGGGAAGGTTGAGGTGGGATAGGAATGAATAATGCTCATCAACTCGTGATATGCAAGAACTAGAGGATTTATTCATATGCTTAGAAGAGAATACTTCTAGTGAAGCTCTTAGATAAGTGTGTGGTAGTACATATAGCGCGATTCCTTTTCGAATGTTCATAATATATAACCCTAACGTTTGTAGTGCAGAGTTCATAACTTTAGATGCGATATAATTTCCTTGTCAAAAGCACAATGGGTTTCTCGCCTTTGAATTGCAAGGACTGCAAATAGTTCCCCGCATAATTAATTGCCTGCTTTCTTATTCCAAGAATATACATAGTGTGGATTTTCAATTATTAACATCATCAGCCCATGTACAGATAGGTAGCAGTTTTCTGATTTCTTCTTTATTTTTTTTACTCCTAAAATTTTATCTCTCCATCCCATACAAACATACATACATATACTTACGTACATATATGATATAATATACTATTATAATACGTACATTTATATATGTATGTATATGTATGTACGTGTGTGTGCGTATGTTTTTATTTACAACTGAATAATTATGGTAGAAAGGACTTTTGTTTTGGGGGAATGTAAGTAAGTATCCATGGGATCGATCATATGTCCTTCCTTGCTAGCAAACTGTGGAGCCAAGCTTTTCTCAAGAGAAGGAAAAAATAAGGTGAATGCCACCACGTGTCTCATCGTATGTATATGATGATGATGATCATCATCATCATCATCATGGTGAACCAGATACTAGAAGTTCTCTTTGTGGAACTCAAATCTTGTGCTAGAAGAATGGTTGTAGGTCTTGACTAGATTTTCCAGTTCCTTGGCAACCATCAATGGGCCACAATAGAAGACTCCTAATTTGGCAACAGAGAAATGTTACAATGTAAGAAAAGAAAACACATTCCAAGTTGACCTAATCCAGCCTAACGTCTTAGTTGGAGAGCCCTGAAATGATTGAGATCAATGGTGCATACATACCAATGGTAGATCCTTTGTGGATATTTGCAACCCGGGAAAATACTTTCTTCCAATTTGGTCTGGCAAAGTGGGTCCTCACCTGCCCATACATATAATACATAGAAAGATCAAAGATCAGGCATTATTATGTATAATAAGCTAAAGTTGTTATTCAGCAACAGGTTTGTTAACAAGCTCACCCTCGTTCCTGAAACGATGTCCACCCCATTCTTGGCATGATGCAAACTTTGAATCATCATGATGAGTGCTGATCTAGCATCACCATCCTCATAAACACTCGTCAAATAATTGTGCATCTCAATGACCGCCTGAAATATGTAAGAGAACCATATGCACTACTCCAGTTACTAGTTAGGCCTTGGATAATAATGTCCATCCTTTAAAATGGACTTCACCTTAAGGAGCCATCCTTCCCCTTGGACGTACATAAAATTAATGTACATACATATAATGGATGCAAACTATTACCCAAAATTCTGATAATAAAAATAAAAGGAATTGATAGTACCTGGTTATCTTTCTCGGCTACCTCATCCATCACCCCACGAAACCATTCAAAAGAGCCTTGTTCCCTCGTAACCCAATAGAAGTAAGCATTTGTCGGACAACGGTATTTCTTGTTTTTCTTCACATTATATGTGCATCCTTCTGAAGACGACTTCGTAGTGCTAGCAGTTTCCAAAGAGTTGATGCTCGAGTTGGAGCTGAAATTTGAAGTACAGCTATTACTTGAATCCTACAAAATATAAATCCTATGAATCAAATCCTATAGGAATTTGAAATGGTAAAAGGTTAAACTACTACAATACTTTTATATGGCATAAATTCAATATTGTAGCATGGCTTAGATCAAGAGTGAAGGGCCTCCAACATGTGTAGACGAGTGCTGATCTGCAAGCTTTATGTTATACAACATGTTCTTCAAAATACTGATGAAAGGGGTTGCTCCAATACCCAGTCCAACAAGCAAGAGCACATCATACTTCTTATAGTCCTGTGCTGGAGCCCCATAAGGTCCATCTATTCGAAGTCTTGGAAATCTGAAACCATGCCAGACAATGGAAAAGTTGTTATGTTTTATGAGGTTCAAACAATAGATGGATCATAGCCTTGTACAAGTTAACAATTTATGGGATTGGGATCATGGCGGAGTAAGGATCAGGTTTAGATTGCATGCTTTTTTTATACATAATTCATTGAGCATGGATCACAATGTGAGGCCCAAAGAAAGACCTACAATATTCACAGCATTACTATGCCACTACCTAATGGCAGAAGTGGGAAGAAGCAAATGCAAAATACGAATATATACTCAACTGCCTAAATTTGTTATCCAAGACGGAAATGTCACATATATAGAGAGATCATAGCATAGAACACATGTGATGCCTAGTGTTACCTGATTTCTACTCCAATTTTGCTTTCAGCGCTTAGCAACCCACTTTTGCCAGGAACTAGAGGAGGCTCCATCATCTATGTAAATAGCTCAATTTTAGTTTTAAATGCTTCACTGAAACAATGCTGTCAAGGAAATCCTCACCTCTGAGAAGATTCTCTTCATTTCCAGTGTCCAATCCCCACAAGTCCTAATATGAACACTTAGGACATCATCTCCTGGAGCAGAGGTAAGGGAGAAAGGATGCCTGCATGTTTAGAACCAGATATTAACAGGCATACTATTATATCCTCATAGTAACTTATGATTCTGAAAGAAGAAGAATGGAAGAATCTCTCTAACCACTCAAAGGGTGAAACATCTGGGCACTGCAAGAATGTGTACATGCCACTCTTGTATTTGAAACCAGGAGGCTTTGTCATATGGAGGGCTAATACATTCCCAGGATAAACAGCAGCCTACAATATATTATGAATTAAGAAGGAATTTCCATTAAGCAACGCCTTCCTGACTTCGACTTGTAATTTACAGCGTATAAATATAAGAACTGAGCCACCTTAACCACGGTGACAGTGTAATAACCAGCTCGCAATGTTCTCAGAATGCGCTCGCCCATATATAGAAGAACTGGAACAGCCAAATACATCCATGTCTGTTTTATTTACTCCATAACATTAGTCAATGGCCTCCTCTTAATTATTCTGAATAAAGATAGAATCATGTGATTAATCTAGATTCTTTAAATCATTCAACTTGGAGTGTAATTACTTAAAACCGTGTCTATTTCCCATTGGCTGTGTTCATCACTAAAGCAAGACTCGTGTCATTAGTCTCTTCTCCAACTGTCGTTACCTCAATGTAGACCTATTAAGAACTTTTGTGTAATTGGGCTTGGCTGTGTTATGAGATTCTCGATCCAATTTAATTGGAATGGGTAATAGTACATGAACCACAGCCCCAGCCCCATGATTGATCGTCATTAATCTCTAGAAACTATAGGGTTGCTAACTTTTTCTCTTGCTCATACGTCGCTAACTAACATGCCAGCTTCATTGTGCAAAAGCTCGTGTCATCTTACCGTTTTCTGCCTCCAGTCGTGATTGAGGTACAGATATTGAGAATGAAGGATGAGAAGCACGTAGAGGATGGCGAAGAGGTGATGTGAATACCAAAACGCATTGAATCCTGTCATTCTGTGCAGAGGCCATGGGAGCTTCACCAAGTTCCTCCTGAACCACCTGGAAGCTAGAACAAAGGCAATAACCATGAGAAGCACCATGACCACGCCGGTCACACCCTCGACGCCCTTCACCAAGTCCGCATATGTTGGTTTAATGTAGCCAAAGTCGGAGCCTAAATACTTGTCGAAGGTTTCATTGTCGCTGCCGATCAAGCGAGGGAAGTCACAGGCCATGTGAATCCCGGCATGCAACATTACCCCAACACCTAGTGCAACAGCAATGGCCTGCAAAACAATAAATTATATATCTAGTCCATGTATTCTCAATCAATCAATTACATACCTATATAGTTCATGATTCTATGGTATGAGAGGTTTGTGACATAAAAAATAAACTAAACTGTGGGCTATATACATTATATATATACCTTGTGGAAATTGATGTTGTCATCGAAAGGAAGGATTGAACTCAGAAATGTTGATCGCAGCCATGTGATGGAGTTTCTGCAAACAGGAAGGAGGATGAGAGCCATATTGAGCTTCAAGGTTTCTGCAGCACCTTTGGCAGTGCAAACACAATAGCCCATTATTTGGAAAGATGTCCTCTGCCTATACTGCAAGAACTTCCATGTGAATAGCCCAACCATAGCCACAATCCAAAGCCCCATTACCCACCAACGTTGCCAATTCTCGTCCAAAGCATATACCACTGCCATAGACATCCTGTGAAAGGCATTCCTTCTCTTCCTTGCTGTCACCACCGACGTCTGGCTTAGGGTTTGGCTATAGTTATTGGGCGCAGTATCTTGTCCACATAGGTTATTGCAATCTTGTTCTTGAAGCAAAGCCTCAAATTGCCAAAGCTGCAATTGATTCATATTTATGGGTGGGTATAATGATTGATTCTGGGATAATCAGAAATTATGACAGAAAAGATGAGATGATTGATAACTCCATATTAAGGAAATTACACACACTCATGTTACCTCTATATAACCAAGATTATCAGGATCAAGCTCTTCCATTATCAATGCTGCATATTCGTCTGCTTGGTCTCTAAGCTTTGACAAATTGTTGGCAGAAGCACTCAAGGCGATGACCTACATACATACATGTTAGAGCATAAACCAACGACGGAATCAGAATCAAATAGAACTAACTAGTCACAAATAGTTTTAAGAAACTAAGTACATCATGGTACTAACTAATTTATATTCTCTCTCACCTCCTTCACCTCTTCTTCTGTGATTCGTCCATCCGCATTCTTATCACACCTGTGCATTTTGTGTTCATCCCAAAGAGGAGTTGCATCGAAGATTAAATGAAATGAGCTAGAAAAAAACATCGTACTTGGCGGTTATCATAACATACAGAAATTGTCCCTTACATGTCGAAGAAAATCTGTATGCGCGAACCGAAGGTTTGATCGGAGATCTGAATCCAAAAGTCTCGTAATTCTTCCAACGTTATAAATTGCAGCATGACACCTTGTCTTCGAGCCAATGCATCAAATAGCTCGCATGCAAATTCATGAGAATCTTTCATTCCTGCACATAGGGATCGATTTTTTTAATGTTTATCAAGCAAATCAAACTTGGACGAATTCCTGGCTAAAATACACAAGCAATTCAATGAAAATTTATTTCCGTGGGTCAACCGTATGTTCCATCCACTGAGGATTAAGCTGAATATCCCTGGAACATGTTGCCGTAACATCCACTGAGGTTACGCTGAATATCCTCCGTGGATATTAAACTTATGCCCCATGAATATTAACATTATGTCTCACGGCATTAAAGCTTGAGCTCCACAGTTATGTTCCCTGGATAATAAGCCTATATGCTCCATGGCCATTCAGCTTATAAGCCTATGTTCTATGGCAGTCCAGATGATGTACTTCCATTGATGTTCAGCTTTTGCTCCATGCTTATTCACCTCATCCTTCGGTGGTGATTAAGCAAATCAAGCTCTCAGAGCTGTTCTGCTAATAGCTTTGGCAATGATCCTAACCCAGATCCCATAGATGTTATGACACGGGCATCAAATGGATGGATTATATCGATTGAATCTTACCAATGCAGTAGCCGAAATCACACCGAGAGATGAGGCCATCAGAAGAAGCGAGCTCATAAAAACGATTCTCAACATCCTTCCATTGAGCAGCCAAATCACTCTCGGTGGTTTTACTGATGAATCGAAGGCTCTCTAGAGCAAATTCTGTGCAGCTTGACTTGCATCTACCCAAGTATAAATTTGTAGAATCTAACTTGGAGTCGTGTGCAGAGAGATCAGTAGCCAAATTAGTAGTACTTATGTTGATCATGTTATTATTAGCAGAATCAGTCGGGGAATCATGGAAAGCTGGATTTGTAGAAAAAAGTAAGGCTTTGCTACTGTTGTTGCTATCGTTATAGGTAGTACTACTACTACTATGGTTCCCATCGACGTAATTAGCGCTAGAGTTATGATGAGCACAGAGATTAGACTTCAACATAAAGTCTTTATTCGTTAATAATCTCTGCGGCGCGGTGTAACTACTACTACAACTACTACTGCGTTTGGAGTCTGTGAAGAGCTCTTGCGATTTTCGCTTCACGTGTTTACACAGATTTAGAAGGCGTGAGGAGGAGCCTACTTTCTTCATATTCTCCCCCGACGACTCTTGCTGCACCAGATTCTGGCGACGATTGGGATACTCATCAATTATATTATAGGGTCCTGAAGAAGAAGAAGAAGAAGTTTCTATTCCTCTCAGGAGCACTGAATCGTCTCTCACATCCAATGTTTTCTCTACCGTGTCTACTGTTTCTGAGGCGGCTCCTTCTTGCATTGCCATCGCTTCTTCTGCACATTTCCATGGAAGCGCTATTCTGCTGCTGTGATTTAAAGCATCTCTAGATGTAATGTTGCAGAAATCAGCGACGCTTCCCTGCTGCAACTCACAGGGAGAACGCCTTACTAATGTTCCCCCTTCTTCTTCCCCTGGCTTTCTCACAGCGATTGTATCGTGAAGCTTCCATGAAAGCGCTCCGCCCATAGATATATAATAATCATCTCTTTCACTGTTGCGGATATCATAACTTCCATGTCCATGAACAACATTGAACTTGTCAGAAGACCTTGCATCTCCTTCTTTCATTGTTGTCATTTTGGCAACATCCTGAAGCTTCCAAGGAAGCCCCCTGTAATCTACATCTAGGCTAGATGTCTTATTGCAGAAATCAAAATCAACTGTACTGTTTCCCTGCAAATTATCGCCGGGGGCAAGACGACTATTTATATCTTCTGAACCACCTGCCCTGGTAACAGAAATATGATGTTGCATCTTGATCTTCTTTCACAGATATTTGTGCTAAATCCGATTACAAGTGGGCATGAATTTGGGTCCTTATCAGAGATTGACTTATATAAGTCTGCGAGAATTCTATAACAAAGAGGTTTGTGATGGAAGCTTATAGTTAATGTCGATCTTCCTCGTCTTCTTCGTCGGTGATCAGTCGGCAAAGATTGGAAGGTAAGAACCGAATCCAGGCTTGCTGTGTGATCAATGGCGTGGGAATGGAAGCTTAATATAGCTGAACTGTGCTTCTTTCAAAAGAGAAGCAGATAGGAAACGTAAAGAGGAAAAGGGGGAGAGTAATTAGAAGGAGAAGAAATGTTACAATTGTGGATGAATGAGTGGTGAGTGCATTGTAGGTAATTAATTACGTCAAAAAATCTGAGCTTTCTTCGTCATAAATCAAAAAGCTTGGGGGTGACAGACAGCGGCATACGCACTTAACTTTGCTTAAGAGGGACAAATTGGAAATATGCATGCATGGATTATATAAATATATATATATATATATATTGTAGAGAGAGAGAGAGAGAGAGAGAAGGAATGATGGTTTACAGAAGGAATGAATGGTTTTGGAAGAGGGAGAGTTAAGATTCGTTATTCAAAATCTAAGTCTCTCTCTCTCTCTCTCACACACACACACACACACAAACATGTATGTATGTATGTATGTATGTAATTTGTATGCATGGCCTTCCCCGCCCTGCTCACTCTGCTCTGCCATGCGTAGTTTTGGTGTTGGTGTTTTTTTTTTATTTAATACTGGGGACTTAACTTAAACCTGTTTCCTTTTGATTCCTGGTTTTGTTTAACACTAATTAACTAGGTAAGCAAGTTACTTATGTATGCTCATTGTTAGTTAATGAGTTGTCTGTCATAAGCCCCGCGCTGCTTTTTATTTGAAGTAGTAGTAGCTGCGAAGAAGAAGAAGAACTGCTTTTTATTTGAAGTAGTAGTTAGTAGCTGCGAAGAAGACGAAGACGGATGATGCTGATGATCAGTGATGATCATTGATGAAGGATGGATGGGAGGGCTTCTTTATGTTTATTAAGTATTTTTCTCGTTTTAGTTTCTAAGTTTTTACAATATTTGCTGATACGCCACACCCACATTACATTACATTCTCTCAAAGCCTCTCTCTCACTCTCATTTCTTTGTGCTGCTGTTGTTTACATTTTATCTCTTTTCTCAACTGTGTGTCTGTAAATTAATATTATGTATGTATGTATGTATGTATGTATTCAGGTACATACATACATACATACATGGTGTCAATTCTTTTGTTGTGTTGTGTACTTCTCTTCCCTTTGAAGCGTGGGCTGCCTCTCCCTCTCTCTCTCTCTCTCTCTCTCTCTCTCTCTCTCTCTCTCTCTCTTCTGGACAGACACCGGATTTAACTCCAACTGCGTTGCATTGCTTTATTTACAGCCAAAGCCACTTCTTTCCCATCCCAGAAGAGACGGATGGGTACCTACTACCCACTCCCCCCCCCCCCCCAAAAAAAAGAAAAATTAAAAATTAAAAATCGCTTGCTGCATAATAACATTACATTATGTATTATCATTAAATCAATGAATCTTAGCGACGCTCATCAAACCCTCACACCATGAAGGTCGAAGAAAGTCATGCGTGCATTTAAAACACAAACACACGAAGGAAAGGAAAGGAAAGGAAAGGCAAGGAATTGTATTTAGGGAGGTAGGGTGAGTTGGGTGGGACCGTGGTGGCACTGTCATGCACATACACTCCTTCCCTTAGAGTTTGGATTTATGACCATCCCAATCCAATCCTCCTTTCTTTTCTTTTCTTTTCCTTTCCTTTCCTTTCCTTTCCTAATGAAAGCTCTTCTCGTCTCATCACTCATCACCCTTTAACAAAATAAACCAACTATCGTTCATTTTGGAATTCCCTCCATTTCCTCGACCACGAAAGTCGCATAATGTTTGTAACCTTGTGCTTTCAACTCTTACCAGATCATGTACATCAAATGTGTCGCCTTCTTGTCACGAGCTTCTTTCACACCCCACGCACGTCTATGTTTAGGTGAAATAAATGTACTCACCAGATAGCATCTTCTATGTCATCATCCTTGTTCATCTGAGTTGTTTTGTCAAAATGATGCTTTCACATATCATCTCTTTCCAACCATGCTCTAAATTACGAGCACTTACATGTCTTTTTTGTAGCATTAGTAATGTTATAAGCAAGCATCAATTTGACTATTCATCAATTCTAGGAGTAAATCTAAAGATGCGCGCCCCTTTGCAATTGATCTGTCTTTGGCCTGCATTATTTGTGATTGTTATTGCATCTCTTTTTACTTTTATACTAAGTTGCTCATAATAAATATCGATGCCATGAATATTTTGGTCAAATCATCCATTCTCAACCTTCAATTTAGGCTCATGTGAGGTAGATAACTTAAGCAAAATGTGTATTGACTCTTGACCATGCAACCAAACAAACCCCATATGAACTGTAAAGGTTCATTCTTGAGCGCTCATTGACCCAAATCAAGCTTCAAATGCAACAAATGAATTATCAATATGGTATGAGCGCTCATTATGGTATGCCTTGATGCGTATCGGCCGATTTCCAACATAAACAATGCATTATATGTTAATGGATTGCCTTTGTCCATCATATCTACAACATTTCATCTATAGTCCATTTAAGACACGTAAAATTGATGACGTATTGATGGAGCTTATGCAATATGAGTTTGATGTTTGATGAGCTCCTAGAAATACTAGTTTACGAAGTTTTCTTCCAATAAACCAAGGGTGGGGAAATCAATACCATTTCCTTGGGCGGTGATAATAATGAGCAAGCAATGTTGACAAATTTTGGTGGATATTTCACAAATAAATAATAGACCGGCAATGTTGTCAAATTTAATAGAGTGAAACTTTGTGGGATAGCCATTCCGCACATATATTTGTTTATAACTTCTTTGTGGCGTATGTCCACATTTGGAAATTTGTGTAATGATTTATTTTCTTAGATGCGTAAGGATTTGTAGTTTTGCGTGCTTGATATGCGTATGCACATAAATTATTGGATAAAACATTGGCTCTTTATAATTTATTATTATTATTTAAGTCACACACGAAGACGCAATGTGAGTGTTCTCATAATAAACTATTATTTTGGAAAAAGTTGGTGGTTGGTGGCATGCTTGTGTCATCGAGTGCATATTGAAATCATGAGTTATTTTTACTCGGAGTTATTTTCCTTGTTAACGTGTTATACAACCACATGAAACTCTTTGGTGGGGAATGATTGAACACAACATCAACATACACATTTATCTTTCAATATTGACACTTGGCCAAATCACGATGATAATATGTCCCAAAGTACACAATCCGTGTCAACATTTATGTTAGTCGCCTTAGTGCATAATATGGGAGAATACATATGAGCTTTTGGTAGATTGGTTCGAATTTGAAACCAAGTAACGTTGGTGCTAAATTGCAACTTAAAACTTTCATCTTAGAGGGCATGCCATTACTAAGACTCAAGCCTATGCCCAACGCAAGAGATTCTTGTTGTCATTAAAGGTTGTAAACTCCACATCAAGATACAAATGAGCATTGTTGTAGACATCAATTCTTAAGAGTAATCATTAAGAATGGCAAATGGTGTTTGTTGTGATGTTTTATGTGATTGACTCTATTGAAACAAAGTGGATAATAATCAAGAATGACAAATTGTGATTGTTGTGATGTCTCAAGCAAAAGATTTTATTTAAATGAAATAAGCACCAATTTGATACATGTCATATTTATTTGGTCTTGGTTGATAGTTTCATAAAGCAAGAGTTATGGCCACAAACTATCTATTGGTGAATGTATTTTATGCTCTATGACTTATATATATTATTTACGATTGGTTGGGGTTTATCACCACCATGAATGCATCATTGTTTTTGGTATTCTTCTTCGTACATTGAATATATATACATACCTGCATGGCTAACATCGTTGACATTTTGACAATGCCAAAATACTATTCTGGATCAAACATGTGAACATTGGATAAGGGTGTGCTGCCAAAATTTTTACTTTGGGAAAAAGGTAGTGGGTGGTGTGTGCATATCAATATAATATAATTGAGCATAGGTGGTAGGTGATTGGACCAAATTTTGTATACCTTAAAGTTTAGACATAACGCTTGGAAAAACTTATTTGAAAGTTTTATAAACCAGATTACAATTACATTTGGCATTGTTTTAATTCTTTCTCATTTTGAGCATATAAAAATGGTTTGTTGATTTTGATGGTGTTTGTTCACGTTGTTGGATTTTTTGTTTTCTTTCTTGTTTAGAAGAATTTTCAGCAATTCCACATTATATTATCCCAACATGATTTGCATTTCTCTTCATGTTAGTGTTGTGTTTTAGTATCTTATGATTAAGTTCATTGGGTTTCCAACTCAAGAGCTACCTTTCTTTTTATAACACGTCCACCTTCCAAATCAAGGGAGTACGTAAAGAATAGAGCATGAAGCTATATAACAACACGAGCAAGGTTGTTCTTCTAGATGATCCCTTCCTAGTTCCTTCTTCCAAGGAGGGGCCAATGTTTGTGTCTTCGATTTTCCTAGTTAAATACATGTTTCAAGTGTGTTGACTATGTGCACCAACTTAGAGGTGTTCAAAACTATGAACCACTTAAATTGTCTCCTTTGTACAGAACACTATAAGTTGTCTACCAACATTAAACATTGACAAAGCTTACCACCATATTATGGGTCTTTGCTACTTGACTATAAGGTCACTATGTTCATAAAAAGTGTGGACTATATCTAATAGTTTTTCTGTCTTGACTCAAGTTCAACATGTCCATACAAATATAAATGATACTCTAAAACACCAAACGGTTGGTTTGTAAGTACTATCCTAATAATCTAAACACAAACGGATTGCCAATGTTCAATCAACATTGATAATGCTTACTCCCATGATTTGTGTCTTAGCCAAGTTGACTATAATGCGATTATATTCACAAAAAGTATGGATTCTAAAATGCCATTTGGTTTTCCCTCGTAATATTCTAATAATCTATAGATGAGTTGTTCTAGTTGGTTACCACATAAAACCAAATAGAGTATATGATAGTGTGCATCTTTTGTCACTCCCATGATTAGAAAAACCTTTGTATGCCTTCAAATTGTGTTTCTCTTGATGGTATAACTTGGCCACAAATTCTACAATGCATATTAGTGCTCAAGTTTTTTTCCATTCTTTACTGTAACATTTCCATTGGGATTGTGTTAAAAGCCTTCTCAAAATCTATCAAGCAGTAATACAAATTGTTGATCTTTAAGCCTACTCCTTGCATAACTACCCATGGTAAACAATATGATTAATAATGTCATATTTTGGTCGAAAACTTGCTTAGGCCACAACTTTTTTTTGGTGTGTTTTTCAGCTTATTCATTGATTTAATGATCGATATTGATTAGAAGTATAGCCAAACAATATCTCATGTGATTATGATATACTTGGTGAGTTGATTTTTATTCCCTTGTCATGTTCCATTCTTGCAAAACTCGAGGAATACCTTGCATTGTTGCATGATTTAACAATGCAAGTATATGTTCTTTAGCCAATGCACCAACCCATTTTTGCATTTTTTTCATCATAGATAATAGATATAGTATATATGCATCTTGCCATTTTTAAGTTTATTCGTGCTTTTCATGGCCTCTTTATGCCCAAAAGCTTCCACGTGCATCGAGGGAAACATGACAAGCACGAGTTATTTGTCCTTAACATTTAAGTATACCATATATGTCAATATTTCACTCAAGGACAAATGGCACTTTTACTTCCATGTATTATCCCTTGATAGCTCCATGTCTCTCTTAGATTCTTAAAACGTAATGTTTTGCGTCTCTTCATCAAGTTCACAATGTCTTGGTTTCTTCCTTTCAAGGATATCGTATTCCCTTGCTACACTTGTCCATGCATGACTTTGATTCTTGGGTGGCCTTATGACTGCATTTGATTAGTGAATTATGTTCATCATCGGATTTTACATCATAAGGATGCCTTCTTTCTAGTTGTTGTGTTTGAGGTTTATCTTTAGTGGCATACTTTATATAGAGGTAGACATGACTAGTACTTGGTCTCACAATAGGATGTTGATCATGGACCAATGTGTATACACTCGCTTTGTTAATTGCTTCTCCTTTCCTACTATTTAGAGTCGATGTTT